>NW_020956020.1:116865-140859 GCF_003031625.1 Empidonax traillii
AAAAACCCACCCAAAATCAACACCCAAAATGGCCAAGAGCTCAGCGAAGAATCATTCAATTAAATGCATAGTATTTAACCTGATTTAACAAAAAAAAAAAAAAAGGGGTTCTGTACTTTGTTCTTTCTTTTCATGATTGGCAAATATTCAGACAGAAGATTAACAAGCACTTTAAACACTGCCAGGGACAGCTTTCCACCTAAGAGTGCCTCAGGAACATCTTCGATTTGACTGCTTTTCCTCCCTCACAGTTTCTCACGGTTTTGAATATTTGTAAACTCTCTGTACCCAAAATAAATGAGCTTTTCTGGGTTTTTTTGTTTGTTTCTTTCTTTTTTGTTTGGGTGTTTGTTTTGTGGGTTTTTGTTTCATTGGTTTTGTTTGGGGGGAGGTTAATTAATTGTTTTTTGGGGAGGGTTGTTTTGGAAGTTTTTTATTTTTTTGGGTTTTTTTTTTTGTTTGAGGTTTTTTTAGGTTTTTTATAATTCATTGGTTTTGTTTGGGGGTCTGAGGATTTTTTGATTCATTATTTTTTGGGGGCGTTATTTGATTCATTGTTTTCATTTGTTTGTTTTGAGGGGTTTTTTTATTTGATCTGGGGTTTTTTTGCACTAGTTCAGTTATTTTTTTTTCCTTAAAAAAACCAAACAAACCATCATTTTTAACAGCACTGCTGGACTGTTGTTCCCTGGGAAATCCAGAGCCAGATTAATGGCTCAAACTCCGCATGTATTTCTAGTTCAAGCGACCCCGAATGATTAAATCACGAATCGGGTGTCCCGAAAGAACTTTGTGACAGGGTGTAAAAACCCCAATTGTCCCAGCCAAAGCAGCCAGTGCAGGTTGCTCTATCTGATCTGGAAATCCAGCTCTGCCTTCCCTTCATTCTACAGCCTGGGGTGCCCCCAGCAGCGAAAGGATGGAGTGGAGCTGCCTGAAGTTCATCCCTTTCCACTCCTGCAGTAATTGGCTTGTCTGTACCTGGAGCTGCACTGTCAGACAGTGGATCCTGGAGGATTCTCATTGTTAATAAAGAAGGTGTTGTATTCTCTGGGGAGATGGAGGCTGAAGCCTGTTTGGTACCAGCAGACAGGCACTGCCATGTAAACATCATGAACACCGTAAATTAGACCTAATTCTTGCAGGGACTGAAAGATGAGGACTCACAGCTGTTTGCAAATGGAATTACGGGGTGGGGGGAAAGGATTTATTCAAACTTAGTGTCTTGCAGGTAAATCCAGGAGTCTATAATCAGCCAGCTGATTTGCCTGATAAATGAATTCATCTTCTGAATGCCCCTCTTTTCCTGAGGTGGGCTGAGCAACTCCTGTGCCTGAGCACATCATCAGCAACCCCGAAACCAAAAAGTCAATATTTGGGGAGGAGGGGGGGGGTATAGAAAAAAATCCCTGCAATGAGATGCAGGAAATCTGAAAATCTCAGCAGGGCCAACTGCAAGCTGATGACTGGGCACGTTTGACGTGTTGTTATTTAAATGGGATTAAGCACCCAGAGCAAATGGTGGGGAGGTGTTGAAAAGTTCCCTTCAGCAGGAAAACTCTGAAAACGTGCCAGTGGCCTGGGCTGAGCGCTGCAGATCAACTCCTGCAGCCCAAATGTGCTTTAACAAGACAGCTCAGGGCGGGGGACGAGGGGACAGAGTTGAGTTTCTTGTCACTTGGCAAAGCAAGTGCCAATTGCATTGGCGGGCCCATCTGCAGGGGTGGCAATCTGTCTCTGTCTGAGAAGGAGCCCGTGGGTGGGAGCACTGCTAATACGCTGTGCCTTTGGAATAAACCACTTTATGCACACACACACATCACGTGGTGAGGTTTTTCCTTCCCCCGTGACGTGTCTCCCGGGGCAGGGGAAGCAGCGGGAATGTCGCGTCCGTGTGGATTTGGGGTGGTTTGCCCCGTAAATCAGCAGCCTTCACAGCCCTCACAGCCCTCACACACATTCTGTGTCCTGCGAGTACGGGAAGAAAATCATCCTGCTGGCTGGAAAAGACCCCCCAGAGGGGATGTGGGGAGGGAGGAGGCTGAGACTGGAACTGGGGTGGACAATGATGGGCTGCCCGACCTCCCACGGTTCAACCAGTGCCATTTTCCAGCTGAGCAACTCTCCACGAAAAATAGCAACTGGAGGCGAGAACAGCGCTCTGAGCATTTTGTAGGAGTGTGCTGAGCACATCAAGACAACTGACAGCACGAGGCAGAGATGGTTTTATCCGGGAATCTTTTAGGAAAGGCTTGGGGGCTTCCAGGGGAGAAGCAGTGCCTGTTCCTGCCCCCCCTGCAGGGCCACGTGCTCAGCATCCTCCCTGCCTGTTTATTGAGGGGTCGTGGTACCCCAAAATCTGGGACCTGTCGTGCTTCTGGCATTTCAGACCAAATTCTCCCCTGGGCTCTGGCCTTTCTCCTCCCTCCCAGTGAGATCTGAGTGTTGGCGATGCTGCTCTGGAGGTGTCTCTGATGTCCCTCTGCCTGGAAAGCCCCGGGGTCTGAGCCACCAAGGCTCCAGCTGAGGCTGGATCAGGGGGATCAGGGACACTGGAATGGAGACACCAACAAAAGAAGTCCTGGAATAACTTCCCTACTCCTAGAACTGCATGTGGAGGACACTCCCAGGGAGAAGCACTCTCTGGAAAACACAGAAGTGCCAAAACAGAAATCCTTTTAAGTAATGGTATCAAGGTAAATTTTTATACGTGAAAAGAAACAGGTAATAATGTTTTGTTTTGTTTTGTTTTGTTTTGTTTTTTAATTCTGGAATTTATAATTCTACTGGGCAGATATCAGAAACCCAGATAAAATACAAGACAGATATTATTCATTATTGGCATATTATAGAAAGACTTGATACCAGATTGCTGTTGTTCTGTTGTTACTGTATTTTTTCTTTAAAGAAACGTTGATCAGTGCTTTTAGTACATTCACAGCCCAGACACAGGTAGAGATTTTAGTGTTCCACTTCATTCTGCTGTGCTGATACTCAACAGCTTTTGTTTATCAGTCAGTTGTGTTATTACCAGCCCTAACATGCTCCAGCAGCCTCAGAGATCTGAGAGCACAGGAAAAATAAACCTTGGGAATGACAATGCTGGCAGCTGAGTGGAACTAAGCTGACAAGCTGTGCTTTAAAATGGCAATCAATATTAACTTCCATCAGGCTTGAGAAACAAGATGGATTTGACAAATTGCATCAAAACTCTGCCTCCAATCGACTTCGGTGAAGGAATGTTTCTCCTATATTACATTTATGTTTCTGGAGGTTATTGAAGTTGTTTAATAATGTTTTCGTGTCATCAGAGTATTTGTTATTACAACTGAATATTTTATTTTTTTTTCTGCTCAGGGGAAGAAAACTTAAATCAGTCAAAAAAAAAAAAAAAAAAAAAAAAAAAAAAAAAAAAAAAAGAAAAAAAAGAAAAGATGTTGAAAAGCTATTCCAAAAGGCCCAGTAAGTAAGCAGAAGACATTCAGTTGCTGTTTGCTGCCATCAGAGAATAGTTTTAACTGTCAGGTGAAATTCACTTTATTTTTTAGGCAAAGAAAGATGGACATTTAGGCATTGATTATTCACAAATTTCCACCTGTAATTATTTTATCATGGTAACACCTACAATGTAGAGTCAACACAGAGAAGGCCAGAGCTCTGCTCCAAAAATCTGAAAGACAGTTTCTCCCTTCTTTATTGGTTTAGTGAAGAAATTCCTGTGATAGTTTTAATCTAGGGTGTTGGAAAGAAATTATTTTTAAGGTTTTCCAACCCAAACCACTCCAGGATTCTGTGACTCTGTGATTCACAACCTTACTCCTAAAGGACTGTCTGAAAAAACCATGCTACTGAAATGAAACACTGAGCAAACTTAAGCAAAAAGAAAAGCTGTAAGTCAAAATTTTGAGGAGAAAAAAAGTGAAAATACTCCTGGTTTTGTGTGTGTTGCAGAATGAGACTCGTGGAAACACTGAAGAAGGGCTACAGCCCCTTGGGCTTAAAAAATATCCAGTGATAAGGATTAAGACCTCCAGTGGCAGAGATTCCATCACCTCTTCAGTCACTTTATCCCAACACCCATTTCAAATCATTGGAAATCTTAAGATAAGCCTAATTTAGCCTTATTATTGGAGTAAATCCCCCTTGCCAACTAACTTTTTGCCCTGGCATGGAGAAGCAGCTTCTCATCAGCAATGGAAGTTTGGAAGATTGGATTATCATGTTGCCCTTGTTTCTTTTCTCCTCAGATTACTCCAATCTTCTCTTGTAGGTTATCACTTCTCAGGCTTTCTCTTTTTCTCTGCACTCCCTCTGATCAGGCCTCCTGATGTTTGGTGCTGAACTGCCACTGAATGCAAGGAATTTTATTCCATTTATCACCAAATTCCTCTTTTTCCACACCCCCATGTGTCTTGCTGCAGCTCCCAGCTCCCTTTCTCAGGATCTGGTCAGTGCCTGCAGGCAGAGGATGGACCTTCCCGGTGTCTTTCCAGGATCTCCTCAGAGACTGCCTTGCCTGGAAATTTGTTCCCATTAGGACTGACCAGGATTTTGGGAGGAAAATCGAGGGGTGCCGGTTCGAAGCAGATACATTTCATCGATTGCACGTCTGCAACAATCATCTCAGCTATGCAGGGAATGGTCTGTGACACTCCAAACAACGCTGTCTGTGACAGAGCAAACACACTGATGGACCTGCACATAAAAATTCACATGAGTTGATAATGCTGGTCCCACCCAACACAGGTTGGGTGGGATTCCTCTTTGCCATGCATGGCCTGTAGTCATCTACAGCAGGGAAAGACAACCCAACAGAGCCCCAGGAAAAAAACTACTGATGGAATGTTCTGCCCTTCAGATCCAGTGAGTCAATCTTGACTCTGGGCTGTTTGCAAAAGCAGATGCCGAAAGCATGAGAACATGAAGCAGCAACATTAATGCCAGAGAAAAGGCATGAGGAATTGGGAATAACAACTTCCAAAGCCAGCCCTGAGGTGGCTCAGGGCAAGTGGCTCCTGGAAAAGGAGTGTGGCATGTTCAGACAGTGCTGTGCCCAAGTCCCACACTCACTGAGGGTTCTTTCCTAGGTCTGATCTTTATAAACGGCACCTTTAGGAGCAAGTCTTAAAATCATGGGATTGTTCAGGTTGGAAAAGCCCTCCAAGACCAAGCCCAACCATTAACCCAGCACTGCCATGGGCACCACCAAGCTATGTCCCCATGTCCCACATCTACACATTTTTTGAACACTTTCCAGGGATGGTGACACCACCACTGCCCTGGGCAGCTGTGCCAGTGCTGGACAACTCCTTCAGTGCAGAAATTTCCCCAATATCCAACCTGAGCCTCCCCTGGCACAGCCTGAGGCTGTTCCCTCTCCTCCTGTCCCTGTTCCCTGGGAGCAGAACTGGAACCCCCCTCTGAATTCTCCCAAGCCCTTCCCATCTCTCTTCTCAGTATAAGTAAAAAGGCCACAAAACCTGACTAAAACACACACAGTTGATATTGTTATTATCATTATTAGCATCCTTGCACTGTAAAAGGCTTTGCTCACCAGAGATGTCTTTTCTATTTGTTTTGCTTCCCTTTTGCACTTAAATCCTCTCTCTTCATCTGCATTTCTCAGAGCAGCATCTGGATTGCTTTTATAGCTGTTATTTTCATCCAAACTCTTACTTTTTTTTTTTTTTTTTTTTTTTTTTTTTTTTTTTTTTTTTTTTTTTTTTTTTTTTTTTTTTTTTTTTTTTTTTTTTTTTTTTTTTTTTTTTTTTTTTTTTTTTTTTTTTTTTTTTTTTTTTTTTTTTTTTTTTTTTTTTTTTAATTATAATGTGATTTTGCTGAATTAGAATAAAATAACACTGGGGCAACCACTACAGGCAGAGGTCCCTCTGGATATCTCAGCAATGTTTTCCTTATACTCTGCAATTATTCCTTCACTGTTTTGTTTCATCAGATCTCAAAATGTGATATAAAACCTTTAGACAGCCATGTAAGCTCTGAGCCCCTTGCTCATCTAACTTCCTCCATTCTCGAACCCAATCCCTCCTGAAACCCTGTCCACAAAACTAACTAAATTGTCCCAGAAAAATGTCGGTATTTGGTCTCCCAAAACCTCTTGACTCTGATCTTGCTCCAGATTTCCCACTGTGCAACTGTGCAGAGCCCTCATTCCTCTCCCTTCTCTCTTCTCCTGGTCCTTCCCATCTCTCCTTGCCCAGACCCCTAAATCTGCCAGAACATCCCTGCACAAAATGGGGAGGACCAACAGAAATTCACTGTAGGATTTTGGCCAGATATTCCCTCACTGCATGGACTTTCATGGGCAAACCAGGAGAAGGTTTGACACCAGCTGGCATTTAACGGGCCTTTGTTCAAAATGGCATGGAATTAATTTGCAGTGATGGCCATTTCTGAGAAGCACAAAGCTGAGAAATTCAGGGTCTCCTGCACAAACCAGAAAACTGGAGTTTTTAGCCAAGCTGGTGCCAAAACCAAACTCCCAAGGAGGACACGAGCCTGGGTGAACCAGCACATCTGCCTGACCTGCATCACCCCCCACCACGTGTTTGGGGCTTGGAGCAACATGGTCTACTGGAAGTGCCTCTGCCCATGGCAGGGAGGTATACTGAGATGAGATTTAAGGTCTTTTCCAACCCAAGCCACAATTTTATGATCCTTCCCAAGCAGAGAGCTGAGTGCATCTACCGACAGTGACACAAATCCTGTGCCCCAAACCTGTGGCTCTTGAGCCTCCTACCATACCTGAGAGCCAAACTGCAGCAGAGAACCACTGTTAATGTACAGGCAGCCCTGGATTTGACAGCAGGTCCTCTGATCACAACAAATATACCAGTTTTTAATCCCCCAGCAGTCTGTGCTGCACAGTGAAAGCACTTACTGCCTGCAGGTAAAACCCTACTCTGGAGTTCTCGCCTCCTGCCCAGGGATTTCCTTGTCTGTCTGTTTTGCTCACCTTCCTCCACAGGTGAGCCTGAGATCCTGATTTACATGACATGTTCTCCAGCAGTTGGCTTTGCTGCTCTTCTCACATTTTTGGATGTTTTTTCAAGGCTAGCAAAAGTAATAAGCATCAAGGCCTTGCTTTCACCGCCTGCAGCAAACTGTTGTCCTGCTGTGGCCCCAAAGTTTTCAGAATATGGATCAGCACTTGGAGACTTTGGTTTGGCCTCAGAAAGTTTGGGTCAAGGCACTATTAGGGCCTCAAGTTGTAAGATTTTGGTCTCAGCCAGAAGCTGGTGAGACACAGAAGCAACAAGACTATTTAATTAACCTGCAATCTCCCACTGGCACCAAATTAAAGCTCTTTTGCCAAAATCATTAGTAATTTGCAAGCTCTGTTCAGTAGGAGGGGAGCAGACACTGGATCACACGTGCCCTTTGCAGGAAATGACAGCCTGAGATGGGGAGGAGGGAGCCACTCCAAAATGCATCCAAGCAAGAGGAGCAATTGGAATGTGTCGTGTTAACCCTCACTCTCATCCCACAGAACGTGCTGGAGGATGAAGATGCTGCACTGCCTCCCTGCTCCCCTCAAACCTGCCACACAGCTTGGTTTTCCCTGGCTCTAAAACACCCATTTAGACCCCGTGCAGGGAGGAAAGGAAGCAGAGCCTTTGCCATCTTCCTTCACTGGGTCGTGCCCTGAGCTAGGAAAAGCAATTATGCATTGTAGATATAATTCATCACTGAATCACAGAGTGGTCTGGGTTGGAAGGGATAACTTAAAGCTCATCTCTTTCCACCCCCTGCCCTGGGCAGGGACACCTTCCACTCTCCCAGGTTGCTCAGAGCCAAATATTGCACCTGGGGAGATCTCAGGAGGTGTATTTTTCTTTCTACAGGGACACACTGCTGAACAATGAAGGTGTCAGATAATGGCACGCTTTGTGCATTTGAATAGCCTTTATTTTATCATGTTACCAGGTAAAGGAAAGAGATTTCTTCCCTGAAAGGGGGGTTAAACCCTGGAGTCCCCAGCCCTGAGGGATTTCAAAGCCCTGGGGATGTGGCACTTGGGGACACGGGTCAGTGGTGGCCTTGGCAGTGCTGGGGGGATGGTTGGACTGGATGATCTCATAGGGCTTTTCCAACCTAAATTGGTTCAGTGATTCTATATTCTAATGTTCTCTTGACACAGCACTGCAAGAGGCAGTTTGGGGAGCAAAAAAATACCATCTCCTGCGGGTTTCTTCTGCCCTGTGTTCAGTGGCAGAACACATACTGTCCTCAGAAATAAAAGGGATTGTCCCATCCCCATAAATCAAGGGAATTACACCACGGGATCCCAGCTGCTCCACCACTGGGTAACCCCCCAGAAACAGCAGCAACAGCACAGAATTTCACTTAAAATACAATGTTTGGAGATTACCAAAGCGGAAAGTTTGATAAATGCAAGCTGTGGGTTTCTTATTTTTACAGGAAAATGTAACAATTCCTTTTATATCCCTTAAAAAATGAAACCCTATTCAAAGTGCTGTGGCACCCTCTGCAGAATGAAAAATCTTTTCCAGGAGGCTCTTTCTAAATTTAGGGAGCAAAAAGGCTCCTGGGGACTCAGGGCAGAACAAACAGGAGACCTCTGTGATGATCTCTTGCAATGTGCACTGGAACCACAGTTTGTACTGTGGCAGATTCTTTAACAGAGGAAAAGCAAATAATGGATGGTACATGAATTTTTCTATCCCATTTCTTGCCATAGCAAGGAAAAATCCAGTTTAGAAGTCAGCACACATGGATAAGAGGAAGGAATACATAAACTGCTGCAATGTGAGCACAGCTGAGACAGGGAAGAGAAAGAAAGATCAGAAAGGTGGCAAATCTGGAAGTCATTGTGATGAACTTGCCCAGAGTATTTTGAAGTCACATCCAGGATAAATGAGCCCGTTTGAAAACTGTGGTTTTTTTAAGCACTTTGTCAAGACAAGGAGGGACGAGGCTGAGCTGCCAAAAGACAATATTTGTCCTGTACCTTCCCACAGACCAGGAGTTTCCAGTTAAGTGGAGCTAAAGATAATTGAATTAGAAACCTCTGGAAATGACATCTCTGTGGTTTGGAGGGGGAAAAAACTAGGCTGAGCTAAAGATAATTCACACAGAGTTTTTCACCCCTGTAACTTCACTTTGGTCACATGGAGAATTTGAAGTAGAAAGCCCATTTGTTGATAACTGATTTAAATTTGGGGGTTTTAGTCTAAAATAAATTTGCAACTGGTTGGATTCTTTATTTTTTCCTGGATTTCCTTCGTATTGAGAAACTGAGGTAAATTAAAATCAGCTTCTATCTCAGTAGTCAGCTCATTTTTCTTAAGGATCAGGGCATAACTCAGGCTGGGAGGCATCTCAGGAGGTTTCTGGTCCAGGATGATGCTGCTCCTTCTCTTCTTCATAAGCAGAGAAATTAAATCCCTTCCACTTCTCAGGTGTTTCCAGGCCAGTCCACCTCTGTCACACAGAGCTTTTCCTCTTCCAAAGTTGTATTTCGGATGTTTTGATCCTGAAAGCACCAGTGAAGTGGGAGCCAACACAGCTCCAGCCTCATGGAGCAGATACAGCTCAGGTCTGGAGCAGAGGGATGCACTGGACCAATTTTCCCACTTATTAGTGATGTAATTTTCCAGTTATCCATCCACTCAGCTTTGTCACCATCACAGAACTAGTGCAATGTTTCAACCACGAGGCAGAAAACTTCTTTTCCAAACCTTCATTGGAAAAAACTACTGCTGATTTATTTTTATATTGACACTTTTTCAGGAAAAAAAAAAAAAGAAAAGAAAAGCTTAGATTTTAATTCAATTCAGCTTCCTCAGAGAGAAGTGTGAGACTGTGTGAGATTGAAAAGTGTCCCAGGCCAGGTTGTCCCTGCCCAGGGCAGGGAGTGGCACTGGATGGGCTTTGAGGTCACTCCCAACCCATCCCATTCCATGATATTTTTCTGTACATCAGCCAGGCACAAGCATAATTAAGCACCTCATTTTTTTTCAATCCAACTTTATAATAAGTGACAGTCTTTCCACTAAAGAGGGGATCCAACAAGACCCAAAATACCTTGTTTTTAATGGGAAAAGATGAATATTATGTGCTGTGAACATGCTATATATGGCAATAGGAGTTATATTTATTCATTCCACCAACTGAACATGGGGACATGAAATTAGTACAAGAGATAAAAAAGGGATGCTTTTATGCATATGTTATGAAATTTATGGATGCACCTTTGCTCACATTGTTCCAAGGGGAACATTTTTCACAGTAGGCATCAGTTGCTTAATTAGCACAGAATAATTAAACCTCACTGTAGGGAAAATTCCATAACCCCACAGCAATTATATGGGGAGAGTTCTTGGCTGCTGCATCCACTATGCAAAAATAACTTCTAGGTAGGTTACCAAAAAACAGCAGCTATTCAAGAGTGCCTTGTAACAAAAGGACTCCTCCAGCAACTGAGAAAATTAAACCAGAGAAAAGGCTCTAATAGCCATCAGTAACGTCCAATCAAGCAGAGTATTAAACTACTTTCACTTCATTTTTCAGACTCAGTTCTGGTTATTGATTTAAGTAGATTTCTGAACCCCGAGAAATACATTTAGTGTAATTAGACAGCAATAGGAACTTCAGACTTCATTAATAATCATGAAACAGTTCATTCACCACCAATCAGAACTCATTTACAGTGTGCTGGTTTTTTAGGGTTCACAAACACGCATCAGTCGATGTTCAGCCACTTTTAGACTTTAAAAAACACAATTTACTGTCCTTGTTTCTCTAGAAAACGTCAAAATTCTCCATATGAAGACGTTTTTGCTGGCAGAAGGGTGCCTGGTTCTCAACAGAAAGTGTCTGTCACCACCAGTGGCTGATTTTAATGAGACTGTTTGGGGTGAAATGGTATTGATTTTATTTTGCATTTCCCTGTTTGTTTTGGCACCAGTATTCTGATACAAGCTTTCCTCCTCCTTTTGTTTTCCTGTTAATTCTTTCCCTTTTCCTGGGAAAAGGGAAGTCCAGTAACTCCATTTGCTTTCTCTTAAGCAACAAAAGAAATCTTAAACTGATTTCTCACCAAAGTGGGTCTCTAAAGAACCCCCACCTCAACCATGAAGTTGCTTGTGCTTCCGAGACATCCTTCTCAAAAAAAGGCCGTCAAAGCCTCACTCCATCCTCCTGTCCTAAATATTAAGTCAAACCTGAGTCATCTCCCTTTGAATCAGCCCCTTTCCTCTATCTGCATTTTCGTGAATGGGTGCAGCATGAAATCAGCAAGAAAAATGCCCCCAGATCACATTAAAAATTCTTATTTCTATCATTTATTAATGGCATGACATCACACTCCCCTCATACTGGAGTGAATTAATAAGCAAACAGGTACTATGGGGGGAAGATTCTGCCTGCTGCAAAAATAACCCAGAAAACTTGCTTTATTGACTCCTGCAAAGCTTTCAGGGGATTCCAAGGGAAAACAAATCTCCTTTTCAGGTCATTTAAGCCAGTTTCTAATGGCTCAAATTACATCAAGCCCCCTTAAACAGATTTGTGCAGGTGGAAGTGAAGTAGAACTTGCATTACTGTGACATTTTCAAATTCAATTAAAGGAGTGAAGAATTGTTTCATGTGAATGCTGTGGCTGGGCCCATTGCACTGGACTGTGTGTTTGTTGCTGAGTGTAGAAGATTGCTGGGATGCACAATCCACAGGCAGTGATGGGTTAGAGGCAGAGCCTCTTTTCCCACAGATCTGGATTCATTACTGACATACAATTACTCTTGTTTACACCACTTTAATTCTGAATATGTTCTTTATTTTGAAGAATTTCAAGACGACTTTACTGCATCTCTTATTAAGCACTGGAGTAATGACTTGGGAGACACAGCACAGGCAGCGACAGAGAGATTTGCAGACACACTAAGCAAGAGAAGCAAGAGCAGAGTTCAGTCAAGGAAAATGCCAAGGTGATGTAGTGGGGAGATAAAGAGAAGTTCTGAGAGGGCAGGAAAGTTAAAGCCATTGGAATAAATCTCCTGCTCTGGGGTAATGTCCCAAAGCAGGAGTTTACCTGATGAGTGAGTATGATCTCTGTCCCTGAACATGTCATCAGCTTCATGCCCCACCACACACCCATCTGGGGGTTATTTACCATCACAGCCATCATTTTGAAGTGAGGAGATCCATGATCCTGCTTCCTGCACGGAGCCAGCGTGCCTGGACAAACTGAGCCGTTTACTGATCCCGATTTTTGGTGTGGGGAGGGTTTGGGGGAGGCAGGACAGAGAGGGCACCTTTTCCATCACATTTACAGCCAGGCACAGGGACACACAGAGAGGTGTTTTTCACCAAACAGAAAAGCAAGCAGTTTTTCATTACAGTTACAATGATTGATGGGGCAAAGCAAGACCATAAAGAGATTTGCTACAGGAGCTTACAAGTTCTGTTAGTTTGTCTTGCTTATCACAGATTCATGCAAGAATTTCAAGGAGGGAGTGTAAACAGTTCTTCATTGCTTTTGTTTAAATCCCAAGGCTTCTTGCTAAGATCTCTTCTTATCTCTGCAGTGCCAGGAAGGATTTGCATTCCTACAATCCTTTGGCCAGCTTCACTTGTTCAGTGTGTGGCCTTCCTGAACCTGCACCAAAGCCCTTTTTTTTCAGGCCATATGAGCACTGGGAAAGTCACTGTTGGTGGCTGCCAAACTTTAATTTGGTGCTCTTCCTATTCCTGCAGCCACTAGAGACAAGTCATCCAAAGAAAGTTGTGGCTGCCCCATCCCTGGAAATATCCAAGGCCAGGTTGGATGGGCTTGGAGCAGCCTGGGCTAGTGAAAGGTGTCCTTGCCCATGGAAAAGGCCTTGGAACTAGATGATCTTTAGGCTCCCTTCCAACCCAAATCATCCCGTGATTCTGTGATTTACCGATTCTTTTAAAGAGTGGACAGCTCTGGTCCTGCTCCAGTAAGCCACCCATCAGATCAAAACCACCAAGCTCCCAGGAGTGTGGTCACACACAATCCACTCGTGAAACATTCTGAGAAGCTCTGCGGAGCTAAATCTCTAGAAAGCACACAAATTCTCATCCTGTCAATAGAATGTTCCCAGCTAACATTTCTGCCTCGAAAAACCAAGTCATTTTTGGCTCTGAAAGTAGGAGGTAGTTGCTATAAATGAGGCTGTTATTTTTTCCTATCTTTATCAAATAAATCTGTCTAAAAGACTAGGATAAATCTGCCATGAAAGGGTGAAGATGCTCCATCCCTTGGGCATATTTGTCACCTCCAAGAAGCTCACGAGCTCCCCGTGTCACACCAACACACTCCAGGCCTCTCCCACCACACCAATCCTGGGCTTTGCCCTCCATCTGCTTCAGCAGTGCCTTGGAGCCCCCTTGGAGTGTCCTGGCTTAGACTTCTCAAACCCAAACTTGGATTTGCCTAAAACAAAACTTAGAAAAAACTCTTCCAGAAGCAGTTCCCTACGTCTTGTCCCTGCTTTAGGCCAGTCTGCTTTTTCCACCTGATTCTTACAAAGAAATAGGTGCCAGCTTTGAGAGGGGGTTGCATCAGTTATGCAAAGAGAGGAAACAGGGATTAATTTTAATATTTTAATGATTTTCTCCAAGTGCCCCATGTCCCTGCCAGGTTGAACCACACCCCTCCAGCCCAAAAGAGGGACCTTGAACCCCCTCATCAGATGCTGAAGGAGGAATGCAGTCCCCAGATCCCATCCCAAGGGTATCCCACACCGCTCAGAGGAGGTGACTGAGCTCTGCTATCAGGTCTCTGTGTAATTCCAACAATCCAGCAGCTCAATTAACTCCAACAGATATTATCCATATGCTTAAGTGGTTCCCAGGATTGCAGTGCCAGCCATTAGCAGCGATAGCATTTACTGACTGAAAGAGAGTTTTGCATCGTAAATATTGGCAGATGGAAAAGCTCAGCTTGGTTTGGAGTGGGAGAAACGTGGGCAAGGTGCACCAGAGAAATATCCCACACCAGGTATTTTATATGGCATTGTTTAAAAGAAAAAAATTACATATGAACACAACAACAACAACAACAACTAAGCTCCTGGCTGTCCCATCCTGAAGCAGTTGGATGGTTGATTAAGTTTCTATCAAATAAATAAGCATTCCATAAGGAATACTTAGTGGTAGGTGGACTCTCCTTGCCACTCCTCCCAGCCAAATTTGTGTCAAAAAGTGGAAGAATAAGAAAAAATTATCTCCTGACTTCTAAAGTGTGACCGAAACTTAATTTTTTTTTAAGTTGTTCACATTAAATAGGAGCCTCAACAAACTGTCAAGGGATAAGCAGGGGAAGGGTGGAGTTTGGTGTTTAATTTTTAAAATAAAAGGCTATTTACTTCTAAAATACAAAAGAGGAAACTGTGGTTATTAGTTCTTAAATACCACTTCATCTAAAAAAATATCTAAATTGAGAAACAGCTGGTTAAAGGCATAAATAACTGCAGGAAAAAAAAATTCAAAACATTTTGAACTGCCCGAAAATGTAACATTGTTTAATTCATTTCACTGGGAACAACAATAAAAAGAAAAAAAAATCAAGATTTTATCTGCTGAATTTCACTGTTGTAGGGGAATCACAAATTTTGGCTCCAGGGCTAATCCTTTATGTCTTACATGCTTAAGAGAAGTAGACTTTCACACTCTCTATTAGCATAAAATAAATCCATTTATAAACCAGTCAGGCCACAAAGAGCAAGTACAGTCAACTAACATGATTTTCTGTACAACAAAAGTTCCCTGGTTTTCCTCTAGAGGATATTTTTCAGGACTTTCTTCCAACGCAAGACCCAAAAGCCCTGACAGCAACAGGGAAAATGGCTTTGCCTTCAGTATGTGGCTCCTGTGATATTAAATATCCATACACACGTGGTTTGCAGAATTTATTCTGGAGAGCAAAGAGGCTGGAAGAGGAAAGCTCAGGACTCTGCAAAGCTGGTAAAACACAGGGAAGGTGCACTTGGACTGCTCTGGCATCCCAAGGAATTTAAGCAGGAGGTTGAAGTTAAACTGGCCCATACAACTGGGGTTATGTAATAAAATGGAAACTATCAAACCTGAAGGTGACTGGTCAGAAAAAAACCACCATAAAGAACAGTTGGGGATCTCAGGGCTGGGGGGGACCCAGCACAGGGAGGACATGGAGCTGCTGCAGAGAGTCCAGAGGAGGCTCCAGGATGAGCAGGGGATGGAGCAGCTCTGCTGGGAGGAAAGGGGAGAGAGCTGGGATTGTTCAGCCTGGAGAGGAGAAGCTTTGGGGTGACCCCATTGTGGCCTTGCAGGACCTGAAGGGGCTACAGGAAAGATGGAAAGAGTCTATTGACAAGGGATGGAGGGACAGGACAAGGGATTTAGATGGGATATTGGGAAGGGATTGTTGTCTATGAGGGTGGGCAGGCCCTGGCACAGGGTGCCCGGAGAAGCTGTGGCTGCCCCTGGATCCCTGGAAGTGTCCCAGGCCAGGTTGGATGGGAATTGGAGCAACCTGGGCTGGTGGAAGGTGTCCCTGCCCATGGCAGGGGGTGGCACTGGGTGGGCTTTAAGGTCCCTTCCAACCCAGGCCATTCCATGATTCTCTGATTCTATGGAAGTCGTGCTCTTCTGGAGGCTAAAACAAAGACAGGATGAATGAGGAAACATCTGGTTGGAAGATCCGTGGGATCAGACTGGACATCCCCAGTTTATGCACAGGCTGTGCCAGATCAGTCCTGGGAAAGTTCTGAAGGTGCTGAGGGGACCAGTCAGTGACCCCAGCTGCCAATCCAGGGATAAAACAAGGACACTCATGGCACTGTGTGACCAAAGCACGCGTGTGGAGCATGGTTTGGATTTCTCAGAGAGTGCCCAACCCCAGGGGTGGTTCCACTCCACCAGCAGTGTGGGTGTCTCCTGTGGCCAAACCTTTGGCCAAGAATGGCTTGGTTTGAGAAACGTGGAGTCATCTCATTGCATTTGTCCTGCCCTGAGAATGAGGAGAGCAAGAAAAGGGAAAACAGAGAGTTCAAGGAAAGAGGGTTAAAGGAAAGGGAAAGAGCAACCAAATCCTTTAATTATTTCACTTAACATTTTACTCTGCGTGTTGGATCCTGTATATTAACTCACATATCATTTGAATTAACATTTATTTCTTTAATTAAACAAAATTGTGTTTATTGTGCCTCTTTCTTGGACTTGCTGGTAAATGTGGCCTGAAAGTTCTGAAGCCCAGAAGTGACAGGAAATAATTGCCCTGACTTTCTGCAACTTTGTGGCTTTCTAACTGCAGCTTTTTCTTTCTCAAATCAGAACAAAAAAAAAGAGCAAGTGATAACTCCAGTTGGATGAACCCTGCAATCATTACCCTTGTTATAATGATATATTTCAATAACAGCCACAATTCCTGATGCCCACGGATGGCTTTCTAACGACCATGGATTATGCTGAGAAAATGCTAATCCTGGTTTTATTCTTAATGGAGTGTGAAAACCTTGCTATGTGAAGGGACTAATTGTCATTGGAAATGTGATTTCCATCACTCCAAATACACGTGTGCTCCATGTCATCAATTAAAGGAGCCCACATCAGATCATGTTAATTAATATCATGTTTTTACTTACAGGGTTTGGGTGACAAGAACTGAGCGGGGGGGAGTTCTTGGTTCGGGCCAAAGGCAGCAGAGACCTCTCCAGAAAAACTCCTGCTCTGGTTTCCAAGAGCCCTTTTCATCACAGGGACCATGAGAAAGAACCTTCCTGGCCCTGGGAACATTTGCTATCTGCACCATTAAACTAATCAATTGCAGAGCAGTAGTCAAAAGTCAAATCTTAATGAACTGGAAAAATGATACCTCAAATCCCCAAATTAGCATAATAAACACGACGTACTCCTGATCTGTGAAAAAAAACCCAAAAAAACCCCAGTGTTTTTTATTTGTTATTGTGTATTAAAGATGTTATTTGCAGACAATTTGTAAACCATCAGCTAGTTTTAAATAATTTAATAAAAATTAATGCAAATATGTTGTGCAAAACCCACAACACCATGCTATTATTTCTTCCCTTTTTTTTTTTGGTTGTTATAAAATTTCCATTCCATTTCACACATATCCAGTGAACATTTCCCAGCGGGTGGGGACCTACTGGGAGAGGAGGAGTGTTCTCAAGAAATCCATTCGATTGATGAAGGTCAGAAGTGACTTTTACTCTACTTTGCCTCAGTTTTTAATGCACTGGAGAGGGATTTGATTGTGATCAGTGATAACCTGACACCAGTTGATGTTATCCTCCATGTCCAGCAGCAGCCAAGATCCAGGTTTCCTCCTGTGTGGTCCCACTGGCATTCAAGTCTCAGCCCCCAAAGGGCTGCAAAAAAAGAGGGGAATTGCTTTTTCACCCTGGTTTTATCTATCAGAAATTGTGACAAATCCATGAAATGTCGTTCAGCAAGGTAAAAATTCAGATTCTCTCCCTCTGCTTTCATAAGATCAAGGGTAAAAAGATAGCTAAACCCTCCAAAAAATAAATATCGCAGTCACAGGAAGGTGTTACCTCGTGGAAGTGAGGTGGGGGAGGGTCCTGAGCCACTTTTTTTGGGACAGATTCCTAAAGGATCATCCTGCTGTCCACGGACATGTGGAGCTGTGAATACTGCCACGAGTTCTCAACAATAAACCTAATCTGTATTGCACCAGTGCCCTACCTCATTTTAGCACTGCAAAATAGCCAAAGCTTTGGAGAATAGATCAGCCATCTGTGCCTGCAGGTGTTTACAATACAGAATAAATTAAGAAGTGACAAGGCATTGAGAAGGTTACAGTTGAATAATTACCATGGAAAACTCAAAATCTTATGCACCATTTCGACTGCTGAAGATGGAGTAGCTTCCTCTGTCCTTTCAAAATCGGTTCCCACTCCTGTTCAGTTTGCCCTTCTGTCTGAAGGACATCTCCCCTCTTCAAATACAGAACACTTGCAGAAATTAAGCTCTGTCATTACTTGTGCTAACAAGGGGTTGGTTTTCTTTTTTTTCCCTTTCTGATTTAATTGAGGCAAGAAATTCAGTTATGAGTGTTGAGCACAAAGGCCTGTGCTTGCCTCTTTCCACCCGCTTCAGCAGGGAAGATGAAGGTGAAATAACGGGAGGACCTGGGATCTCGTTAAAACTTCACTTTAAAAATTAGAAATCAATTTTAAAATATCCCCAGACCTCTGAAACATCACTGTTTTAACACTGACACATGAGACATTATTCAACTGATGGAGTGTCTCTGATTTTGAAAACAGGGAGTTTTTAAATATTTTGCTGAGGAGGGAAGGGGAAAGGAAAGGGGAAGGGGAAAACTTGGAGGAAAACCATGCTCAAGACTGAAGAAATTAGTAATTAAGCACTGTGGTCTCTTCCTCATGTGACACAAATGTTTTCTGATGTTCACAGATATCAGAGAAGCCACTGGTTTCCCCAACTCATCATTCCTTTATCCCACACTCATTATTGGTCAGACACAAATGAAAGGCAGGTTTCTACAGCACTTAAAATCAAAGCAATTTGTAGGGGCCTGATTAGGATAAGGATTTTTGTTCAATCAGAAGGTTCAGCTGGGTTGGTAACACAACATGCACAATCTGGGTTCCCTTCCCCTTCAGCTGGAAAACCAGGAAATAAAAATAGAATTTAACATATAGCAGTGCAAAAAATAATAACAGCAAACCTGGACATGTGTTATCTCTGTAAAGCAGATGTTATTAATACGTTATATATTGGCTGGGGCATAGAGGACCTAATAAATGATTTACAGCTGTAATTAATTTATTTTATGGAATGAACTGTGCTGAGATGCAAATCTAGCAAACCCCCCCGAATATTCCTAATAAAGCAACTTAATCTTGACCTTGAGCAAGACTGATGGGGGGGTGGGCATATAAAGGGTTACTTTTGGGTGATTTAGCATGTTGTTACCTAAAAAGGGAGCAGTGGCGTGAGCAGAGAGAAACCTGGATTTGAAACTACTTTTATAGTTGTACAATACTCCAGTATAGGGTATTTTGGCAGAAACGGAATCTTTGGACAGGGGAGGGGCAATAAGAGCTGATAAATGGGGACAAAGTTTTTTTAAAGTGTGGAAACAACGATAACCACAAAGCCAAAAAATCACAGTACCATAAAATCCCAGAATGGTTTGGGATGGAAGGGACCTCAAAGCCCACCCAGTGCCATCCCCTGCCCTGGGCAGGGACACCTCCCACCAGCCCAGGTTGCTCCAAGCCTCGTCCAACCTGGCCTGGGACACTTCCAGGGATCCAGGGGCAGCCACAGCTTCTCTGGTCATCAAACATCAGCTGCCATCATTCGATACGAAATTCTGACAATTTACCTGTTATGGGGAAAAGCCCACCCTAGCCAGGTGAGGAAATGGAAATGATCCCTAATTTTTGGGAAGAACAAAGCAGAGGTTTCCCTGTTTGCTGCTGTGTCTCTGTGGGTTGGGGTGAGTTCCTCTGCATGGGCAGCTTCTCATCTCCTCTCTCACACGCTGGAATTTCACCCTCCCTCTTCACCATCACTTTGGCTTCTCTGGCTCATCTGACATCGATGGCAGCTCGAAATGATGAGCAGGTACATCCTCAAATCCCTAACAGGGGGGTGAAGGTGTGCTGAGGGACAGGGGATGGGGGCAAAGCTGTTGTCACAACACCCAGTCTGAACTGGGCCGTCACACCCAGCAAATAAACAAGGAGCATCATTTTTGTCCTTCCTGCCACGTGGGGATTTTATATTTCAGCTGAAGACCTGGAGCCTAGTCAGGCTTTGTGTCTGGACAATAACTGTAGTCTGCCTGTTTTCACTGGTTTTAACCAATGAAAATGTTAAGTTGCAGAGTCCCTTTATTCATGTCACGTTCCACCACTCTCATTCAGGGAATGCTGTCCAGCAGGAATAAAGATACTGGAATTTTGCACCTAATCCCTGAGCTCCTGAATCAAAAACCTGTTGGTTTTGACTCCCAGGATGAACAGGGCACCAGAATGGAATGCTGAGGAGCCTGACGTGTGTCCTCTGCTGTGCCATTGCCCAGGGAGGGTCCCATCAGGCTCATCACTCTGCTCCCCGAATACTAAAGAGAAATCAAATATTATTTACCACTCTAACTACTTGAAATGCAAGAGAAAGTGGTTTGCTATGCACATAATTACTGTCTTGTGGCTCCAAGGCACTGGTTTTTTTTCCCAGATAGGAGAGGAATAAAAGTGTATATTCTTGCAAGAGATCAAAACCAGAGAAGACAGAACTAAGGCAGGGAAAAAAATGCACACAAATAATTGGAGTGAGCAGAAATGGGATGTCTCAGACAAACAGGTAGAGGAAGCGCTCTGTGAAAAATAAATGAAATGGAGACACAAGGGAAACAAGCCCAAATAAAAATAGATGGCATCAATCTCACAGGCTTAGACTTACCTAAGCTGATATATATATTGACTTTAATGGGGCTGCCCTGACTGCTTGCTGCTTTTCAAACTGCAGGACTGGGACCTGTGTTCTCCAAATCCTGACCTTGTAGGTACACAGGAAGATGTCCCCAGAAGCACCAGGTGATTGGGTTACTGGGTTGAGTGTCTCTCTGTAGTCTGGACATCTCTGGGCTGCTTTGAGGCAGTTTTAAGAACAGGAATTTCAGAAAAGTACATCTTGAAAGTGAAGGCCGATCTCCAAACTTTACAGCCTCCTGGGCAAGACAATGTACAGTCAGCACTGACAGAGCTCAGCAAGGACATGCAGAGCAACAGTGAGAAGTTTGCTTTATGAAAAGAAAAATAAAAACCTTGATAATGTGGCCCTATTTATAAAACTTGATAAGGCAGAAAGATTAAAGAAAAAAAAAAACACTTCTTAAAATAACTTTGTAAAGGAAGCTCAGGTTTCTGTTTCCTTCTGCCGCTGGGAAAGATGAAAGTTTGTAAATGGTATCAGCCTGTGTGTAGCTGGTCTTGGAGATTTTCTTTGGGTAAAAAGTGAAAGCCAAAAGGGATTGAAGTGATCAGTAAAAGGGGAAGGGCTCATTCATTCTTCACACAAAACACTGGTGTGCATCAGCTTGGGGGTATAAATGGAGTTTCCAAGGCTGTAATGAGAAAAAAAAAACATCTTTGCTTCATTTTTAAAGGGCTTCTCCCCACAAGACTCCACAGGAATTTTTTTTTCTTTCTTTCTTTTTCTTCCTTTTTTTTTTTTTCTTCTTTTTTTTTTTTTTTTTGACATAGTAAGAAAATGGCAAAACCAAACAGGCACTTTGGCTTTTCATTTTAGCTCAACTCTCTTCTCCTTTCTCTTCAGAACCAAGAAAACCTGGAAATCAGACAAGTCTTCTCAGCCCTGAGAACTGCTGAGACTGTTTAAACTCCACAAAGCGTCGAGTTTGTTCAGCTCTTTGGTTGTTTTTTTTTTCTCATCAAGGATTAATTTTTGATCCCAATTTTTTTTCAAAAATAAGTTTAATTGAAATCAATCCTCCGAGCAATTTGGTTTTGCTGCAACTGTTTCCTGGTCAAAACCAAAGAAATCTGAATAAATGACATCTGATTAAAAAAAAAAAATTGCACTCAGTGATAATTAGGGTGTTCCCAGGAAAGCATCACAATCTTTGGGTAGTAAAAAGACCAGGAACAAAGTCAGTGTGCTTTGAGCTGGTGTGAAAGAAGCATTTTTAGACAGACAAAACATAGATATGAAACAGGGAAAAATAGGATATCCCTGGAAAGAAAGGCGGGTGCTGGAGAGAAGTCTGGATGAAAGGAAATAGAGAATGTGCATCAGAATGTTTAAAAAAAAAAAAAAAAGTGCCATTGCTTCATATCAGAATGGATGGGACTGAGATTCCACTTCCCAGCATGGGGTGTTATTTACTCCTAGGACTGCCTAGTTGATAAGAACGAGGCAGAATTAACCTCAAATGCCTTGAAACTCATGAAATAAACCCCCTCTCCACTCCCAGCAAGCGCCACTCAGCTAAAGCATTACAGGAACCTTCAGAGAAAAAGATGCTTTCAGATATCACAAGAGACAGATTTGTTTTCCCCCAGTGTTGACCATGTTTTATCCACATCTTCCAGCTGCTGGGTGGAGCCCTTCAGTCTGCACAATGTTTTAGTGGAAAGCAAAGCAGTTGTGAGTGAGTTCAGAGTGACTGCTTTGGATTTTTCCCATGGAGTGACCTGTCAATGACTATCACAAATACTGCAGTTGCTTTGGGCCCCCCATGTCTTTGTGTGTGATGTACTGGCCGTTTTTTACTTACCACTGCCTTTAAGGATCAGTCTTTAAACTCATCCAGTCTTGGCCTTGCTCACAATTTTCTTTCATCTGAATAGATTTGTAAGAAAGAAAGGAAAAAAAAAAAATAAAAGTGTATTTTAATTTAAAAACTAGAGGCTTTCTCTCATGTAAAAATACTTCAGAAAGCTTCACTGAGAGCTGAAAATCAATAGTGTTTCTCTTTTTTCTAGAGGTGCTTGTTATTTCAGAGCAAACCACTGGTGCTAGAGAGCAGAGCTGTGGGGCCACCGGCCCATCCATCACATGGGATTCACGAGGGCTTTGTCTTTGGCTCCCATTTACACAGCATTAAATTCTGCTGTGTTGACTTTGAGCTTGACACGCTCCTAAATCTTCAGTCCCCCAGCAGAACCCTCTCAAAATCCTGGCCTTGCATTGGCTGCCTTGGCACACGAGTGTCACCTTGATTTGAAATTATCTCGTCCCAGGTGTGCTTAAAACATTTCTCAGAGGTTTTTTTTTTTTTTTTTTTTTTTATGAGGTTGGGCCACGATCCAAGGCTGTGGCAAAGCCAAAGGCCCTGCAAGGGAGTTTTGTTTTTTTTTTCTCCTTGCTTTCCTAAGCATCCCTTTCCATGCCTGTTCAGTCCCAAGGTGGGGCTGCTGTTATGCAAAAAGCAATTTAATGTGATGTGAGTTATGGCTGAGAGGATCCAGGCAGGTGTTCGTGGGGTTTAATTAATGTGCTCACTTCACACCTTTAATTAATTTGTGACAGCTTTCTCCAGTGTCACCGACACAAAGCCAGAACAACTTTGCTGTCCAAGGCTCTGCAGGAAGTGGAAGGGTTTTGGTGCATTCTGACACGGGTGGGTCTGGAGGAACCTCAATACCTGGAGCAGGATGGGGACTGAGAATTAGAAAGACTGGTCACAAAAAAGTGACTCTTAAGTGTTGCCTAAAATCAGGACTGGATCCTGTGAGATCAATGAACCACCTCTGTTAAATCCCGGAATCACAGAATCCCAGGATGGTTTGGGTTGGAAGGGACATCCCACCCCACCCCCTGCCACAGGCAGGGTCACCTTCCACCAGCCCAGGGTGCTCCAACCTGGCCTTGGACACTTCCAGGGATCCAGGGGCAGCCACAGCTTCTCTGGGCACCCTGTGCCAGGGCCTGCCCACCCTCCCAGGGAAGAATTCCTTCCCAATATCCCATCTATCCCTGCCCTCTGGCAGTCTGAACCCACTCCCCCTTGGCCATGCCCCTGTAAAAGTCCCTCTCCACCTTTCCTGAGGATCTCTACGAGTTCATCCATTGGAATAAACGTGAATTCGTACTTTTTTGTCAGCATGATCATTTTGCAGATTCTGCCTCAAACCACTTTTTTTTTTAATCCCTTCAGTTCTCCCAGCAAACTCAGTAAACTTCCAGAGCTGCGTGTCAGCATTTGTCTCCAGTGCAAATATGTGATTTGCTGAGACGGCAAATCGGAAGCTGCTTAATTGCATCAGATTTCTCCCTGAAAAGGCTTTTTAACTACCCTCAAATATCAGTCAGGCTGAGGCTAAGTACATGTTTGAATATTTGCTTCAGTTCTCTGGTGACAAAACTGCTGATGTGGTTGTTCTCACATCTATGATTGATCAAAAAAAAAAAAAAAAAAAAAAAAAAAAAAAAAAAAAAAAAAAAAAAAAAAAAAAAAAAAAAAAAAAA
>NW_020956020.1:141035-159186 GCF_003031625.1 Empidonax traillii
AAAAAAAAAAAAAAAAAAAAAAAAAAAAAAAAAAAAAAAAAAAAAAAAAAAAAAAAAAAAAAAAAAAAGGAAGAAAAGAAAAGACAAAATTTTAATCCTAACACAAACAACCAGATGAGAGATGCTCCACAGAAGGCAATTTCGTACAGAACTGATTTTCATAACGATTTTCAAGCATTTCCTCTTTTATCAGTGTTTTCTCCTAAACATCAGACACTAAAGTAAATTGAGTTCTCTCTTCCTGATATAATTTGACATTATTTTGGTGGCTTTGGACCGTCCCTTGCCTTGTGATCTGTTCTCAGCAGTAAACGTTTGATAAGCAGTTGTTCGCTTTAAGATATTTGTTGGCTGCGGGACATCAAAATAGCCTTGCCATCAAAAATAATTCATCCCGATACTTTATACCTGCAGAATTTCAGGTGGTTTTGATTATCTCTGTTCAGAGATCACAGAATCCAGACTGGTTTGGGTTGGAAGGGACCTTAAAGCCCATCCAGTGCCACCCCCTGACATGGGCAGGGACAACTTCCACATGAGCAGGTTGCTCCAACCTGGCCTGGGACACTTCCAGGGATTTTAAATTCCCTTCCTTCTTTTGTGCCAGTGTTCACCACCCCCTCCCCAGCGCTGGCAGCAAGAAGAATTTGCTCATTCCTGAAGCTTCAATCTCATTCCCTGTAATTGTGCTGCAAAACTCATAACAAACACCCAGAAAGCAGCTGTGACCCAGAACTGGAGCTGGAGATGACACCTGGGATGGGCCAGGATGGCAGGGGGTGGGTGACGTGTCCCAGCAGAAGCAGGTGAATCATCAAACAGAGACAGACAGTGGCCAGGACGAGGGGGAGCAGTGTAGGACTGGACAAGGAACTACTGGAGAATATTCAGCTGCCAGTGTGAGGAAAGCAGAGAGATCAGAAGGGATTGTCCAAGGTGGAGCAAAGTGAGACATACAGAGTTTAAGAGACAAAATAAAAGGAGACAGGAGTATTGGAAAACTTATTGTGCCATTCCCATCCTTCCACTACTCCTAATTCCCAAAAAAAACTTAGATGAACATTTATGTGATGAATTTAGCCTAATATTCAGCTTGTGATACCATCAAGCAGGCTTAAGCTCACTCTAATTTCTTCAACATTTTTTATTTCCTTTTCCTTTCTCTTCTATTTTTTTCTCTTTTTTTTTTTATTTTTTTTATTNAAAAAAAAAAAAAAAAAAAAAAAAAAAAAAAAAAAAAAAAAAAAAAAAAAAAAAAAAAAAAAAAAAAAGGAAGAAAAGAAAAGACAAAATTTTAATCCTAACACAAACAACCAGATGAGAGATGCTCCACAGAAGGCAATTTCGTACAGAACTGATTTTCATAATGATTTTCAAGCATTTCCTCTTTTATCAGTGTTTTCTCCTAAACATCAGACACTAAAGTAAATTGAGTTCTCTCTTCCTGATATAATTTGACATTATTTTGGTGGCTTTGGACCGTCTCTTGCCTTGTGATCTGTTCTCAGCAGTAAACATTTGATAAGCAGTTGTTCGCTTTAAGATATTTGTTGGCTGCGGGACATCAGAATAGCCTTGCCATCAAAAATAATTCATCCCAATACTTTATACCTGCAGAATTTCAGGTGGTTTTGATTATCTCTGTTCAGAGATCACAGAATCCAGACTGGTTTGGGTTGGAAGGGACCTTAAAGCCCATCCAGTGCCACCCCCTGACATGGGCAGGGACAACTTCCACATGAGCAAGTTGCTCCAACCTGGCCTGGGACACTTCCAGGGATTTTAAATTCCCTTCCTTCTTTTGTGCCAGTGTTCACCACCCCCTCCCCAGCACTGGCAGCAAGAAGAATTTGCTCATTCCTGAAGCTTCAATCTCATTCCCTGTAATTGTGCTGCAAAACTCATAACAAACACCCAGAACGCAGCTGTGACCCAGAACTGGAGCTGGAGATGACACCTGGGATGGGCCAGGATGGCAGGGGTGGGGTGACGTGTCCCAGCAGAAGGAGGTGAATCATCAAACAGAGACAGACAGTGGCCAGGACGAGGGGGAGCAGTGTAGGACTGGACAAGGAACTACTGGAGAACATTCAGCTGCCAGTGTGAGGAAAGCAGAGGGAGATCAGAAGGGATTGTCCAAGGTGGAGCAAAGTGAGACATACAGAGTTTAAGAGACAAAACAAAAGGAGACAGGAGTATTGGAAAACTTATTGTGCCATTCCCATCCTTCCACTACTCCTAATTCCCAAAAAAAACTTAGATGAACATTTATGTGATGAATTTAGCCTAATATTCAGCTTGCGATATCATCAAGCAGGCTTAAGCTCACTCTAATTTCTTCAACATTTTTTATTTCCTTTTCCTTTCTCTTCTATTTTTTTCTCTTTTTTTTTTTTTTATTTTTTTTATTTACAGCTTTTCTCTCCTTTTCTTTGAACCAAAGACAAGAAATTGTCACAGCCCATCAGTATTCAGCAATCCAAACTCAGGCTGGAGCAGCAAAATGTGATTACTCTCATAAGTCACACGGCAGTTGTTGTTCTGTTCCCTTCATGGCTGAGCGTAACTTATAATTAGTATTTGAAGCAGCCACCAGGGCTTTGAATCTCCGTGGAGGGGAGAGAAGGAGGCTTGTTCTGCTTTATTCTCTCTGGGAAAATCTGTTACCTGAGGCTCATCCCATTCCCTCCACTCCAAACCTTTTCAGCGGGAGCGCTGGTGTCCCGTCCCTCCTTGGGGAGGGAGGGAGAGGAGCTGCTCACCACGATATCTGCCCCTTGTGCAGACCTGTGGGACCTGCTGGCCCTGCTTTGGGAAAACAGCTGTTGTGCCCTTTCTTTCTTTCCCAAACTCCTTTGAGCTGCTCTCTGCAGTGTGCTTGAGGTTCCTCAGGTTCCTCCACCGAGGAAATGGCTCTGGAATACAAACAGTTCCAACTCAGTCCTTGGCTTTGTTTGCTCTGGGTATCCCAAAGAAGCACCTGGATTCATCCTGGTGAATTCTTAGTGACTCTCAGCAAGAAGGATCACCAGCACTGATGTCCATGAGCACAAATGCAGCCCCAGAATGGCCTCCTCCTCCTCTGGGTGTGCATCACCTTGGGGGTGTAAATGGAGCTTCCAAGGCTGCAGGTGAGCTTTATGCCAAAAGTGGAATTCCTTGCTTCTCTCCTCCTTCTAGAACCAATCAG
Organism: Empidonax traillii; assembly: GCF_003031625.1. Taxonomy (NCBI): domain Eukaryota; kingdom Metazoa; phylum Chordata; class Aves; order Passeriformes; family Tyrannidae; genus Empidonax; species Empidonax traillii. Next base: position 144,226 of record NW_020956020.1, read on the forward strand.
ACAGATAAACACAGCCAGGAAGACATTTCTCCAAATCAAGCAAACATCTCATGCTTTTTTTTTGTTGTTACTGTCTCAACACATCTGCAGTGAACCAGGAGCCTCATCATCCATCTTCGGGTGGAACTTCCTTTCCTCGTTTTCCTGGGGAGAAAGCACAGTATGTTGGTTTTTAATACTAAAATCAGTGAGATAGACAACCAGGAAAACCAGTGCCCTTTCTTTTCTAATCCTCTTTCTAATGGCAGTAACAGGGATATGTTATGGCATAAAACAAGGCAAAAATGAAAATGGAACCTGCATCTCACTGGTTGGGCTGTCTGGGATGCAAAATCCATTTTTGGGAATTTAAGCTGTGCAAGTAGATCTGAATTCACACCACACAAGATGAGAGAAATAAAAAAATATAGGAAAGAGGGATCTCAGACGGCAGTGCTTAGCAACTCAGGAGAAAAATAGTGATATTTAAAGGTTTCTAAACCCTAAAGGAAAGAATAAAAGCAAAGAATAAGGCAGAAACTCAGGCATAAAAAGCACTCATAAAAGCCAACACAGACCAACATTTCCTTATCATGGGTGTAATTTTAGTATATTAAACACATTAGAAATCAGCCTCATTACATGGTAACTCTATTCTATATGCATTAGCCTGTATGTAATGCTGAGTACTCATGGATATGTATATTTTGAACACTGTCCAGCAGAATCTCTCTGCACACAGGACAAGATACCCAAGAAAAAGCGTCTTAGTAGAGGGAGAGTGAAAAGATTTCCCTCCATGGCACAGGAGATGTGTCCCAGTCCCCCCCGATCGACAAAAATGTTCTTGTTTTATCACAGGCACAGCTGGAAAATAAATGTGCCCCGATATTTTTATTGCTTGTTGTCATTGAACTGGAGCAGAGGACCTTGGGGGACAAGCAAATATATCATTTTAATTAACACCTAATTGTGCCTGACACCTGAAATTGTGCTGAGCTTCTCCCCTGCCAGACCCAAGATGTGAAGGATGTCTGGGCAGCTACTTCTCTCCTCCCTTTTCCACTGTCCCAAGACACAGGAACTGGGAATTACTTCTATCTTCAGTGTGGAACTTTCCCTCATTTTCTCGTGGAGAGAGCACAGCATTTTGGTTTTAATTACTAAAATCAGGAAGATTTTAGTGAGATAACCAGATTTTCAGCAAGTGAGAAGCAGAAATTCTTCCCGTGGAAGGGAGAGTTTTCTTTGTCACTAAAAAACCCTGAAAAGTCACATATAGAGCAGATCAATCACTTCTTTGAAAATCCATTTGCACCACTATTCCCCTCTGGGTTGAGGAATCCAGCACAAACACCAAACCATTAAAAAGCAATATGTAAATGTAACCTTGAGATTATAGGGGGAGACCCACCCAGAGTAGTAGAAACTCGAGGAAGGTTTAATGATATGATCTCAGAAAGTTATAACAATAGCATTGTCCCACCTTATATTGTTCTACTTGTCTCATTAGCTTTTATTAGCACACTGGATTCATCCCAGCCTGTTTTATGACACTGCTTGATGTAAATCAATGCACAGCCTCCCAAATGACTAATATAAGCCAGCCAGCTCCACTATAAAAGAAAGGCTTGACAGATGGGAAGCCAACAGAAAACTGCAGCAGGCTGTTAAACTGATTTTTTTATCATTTTATATCAAAGTATACACCTGGAAATGAGAGCAGTTTGATGGCTGGAATTTCAGGGCAAGGGAAGTGGGGAACACTGTGAGTCCCCCATCACCTGGGCACCCCAAAACGCTCTGGGCACCCCAAAACACTCTGGGCACAGGGATCACAGCACCTTAATAATGCCCCCAGAGCAGTTTCCTGGGCACCTCCTTGTCCTGGTTGTGCTGACATCCTGATACCCACAGGGTGGGAGGGGGATCAAAGCAATGATCCCTTGAACTGTCCAGGGATAGGATGATGCCCAGGTCACTCCTGTCCCCATGGGGCTGTCACCTCACTGTCCCAGGGGAAGGGAGGTGATGTCCCCAAGCCTTCTCCTCTTCAGAGGGCCTGCAGGCACCCACCTGTTTATCACAGGCCTTGCAAAGGTCTCTGGCCCTCAGAGCTCCAGCTCACGGGCCACCACGTCCTTCCCATCCCAGTTAGGTGGCTTAGCCATGACATTTTGGCCAGCAGGGTCACTCAGAGGTCACTAAACCTCTGCAGGTCACCTTCAGAAGCCTGACCTGATAAGGTCACCTTGGTGGGTCTGATGTGCATCCCTTGCCCAAAATAAGACAGCCAAGGGGTGTCTGTCTCGTCAGAGCTCCACACAAGAAGCTCACACTGGCCTTTTCTCCCTCCAGGGGAAGGTGATGATGATATTTAGGAAAGGCAATGTTTGTGATGGAGCAAAGGCGCCAAGTCCTTAAAAATGGCTTTGCCACCTACAACTGGAGGTGGCAGCCCGAGTTTGACTTAATTACATTAATTGGTTTGACAGTCTGGGAGGAAATGGTGGTTAGCACCTTTGGAGCACAGGGGGATGTTAGCAAGGAGTGCAGTGATAAAATCAAATTCCCTCATGGATAGAGACTTGCAAGTAATTATCTGAGGCGTTGGCTGGCTGTGGGGAGAGCTGCAAAGCTAAATCTCTTTGCTACATCCATATTTCGTGAATTGAGAGGAGTATTTTAGTTCCCAAACTCTTTGAAATTAATTTACAGGGCTCAGCTTGTTCCAGTCAGAGGTGCTTTGCAATAGTGTCCTCACACCAGCTGGTTTTACCTCCAAAATGTGAATTTGAGGTATTTAGATACGTTATCCTGAAAAGGTTCAAAGGAAAGAAAGGCACCCAAGAGAAAACAGTCTGAATTCCACCTGTGATGGGCTTGCTACCAATGCAAACAAGATTCTCAGTGGCATTTGTACCAAACAAGCAATTCCTTGATGTTCTTTAAGCCTCATAAACAGAAATCCAGCTGTTCCCATGGGTAATGCTGAGGGAATTGTTTCTTGGGACACACTGTCTCTTGACTGTCACTGAGTTCTCTTTAGAGACGATGGATAAATCAGAAATAAATGGAAAACCACATTGGTATAACTTTGTTCAAAATCCCAGTTTCCTGAATTGGTGAGCTGTCCCAGTGCTTGGACATTTAAATTGTGAGAGACCTCATTTAGATGGATTAGCTTGATTTCAGGGAATTACAGGCCTGGACTAACAATTATGCCCACCTCTAGATCATCTTTGAGCAGTGGATCCTCAAACCATTTCATCTACCCAGCAAAACTCTCTAAGCTGGGCCAGGCAACTAATGGACTAGGATTGTCTGAATCTATGACATAAGAAGCAGCCCCCAGGAGAAGCAGCCAAATACTAAAGAATATGAAGGCTGATTATAAAGTTATCAAGCTTGATGCAAAATAGGAAAGATTTCAATATGCATTATTTTATCAGGGCTGCTTTTCAAGCTAAAAAATCCAACTTTCTGGCAGCTGTTTTGGTCCCTTCCCACTCCTCACTCAGTCCCTGAAATGCTCCACATGCACAGGGAATCAGGAGCCCTGTGGGGCCTTGTGTTCTTCTGGTTATGGTGAGAAGTGATTTCATGGGGATTATGCTGCCAGTGATATGCATGACTTTGGCTGCACAGGTTTATTTAGATAAATTACTTCACTTTAAAGAAGAAAATCTGTTTTCACACATGTCAGTCATTTAGGTCGCATCCTTCTTCGGGACTTAACTATCTCACTTGTTAAGGTTTTTTAATACACTTTTTTTTTTAATATGGTTTTTCAATAACTTTTCATTAAGAAAAATAGTGGTTTCTTTCAGAAATAAATCCAGTCTTTTTCATCCAAACTCAGACACACACAGGACTTTCCTCCTCAGAACCATCCCATTGTTGCATTTCATCAGCCCCACCTGATATTACAGAGCAAAGGGAGGGATCTACAACTTGAGTTTTCACAGAATAAGTGTTTGAGCCCCAGCTGAAAACTAACTGGAGTCTTCCCATGAAATGTAATAAAAACTCAGCAGAGAGTCTCAGTTGAAGGGAGCTTTTTCCCATGTCATGGTGAAGTCCTGAAATGGGATTGTGCTTTTCTGATCAAGGAAATGTTCAGGGCCCAGGTCTGTTGGGCTTGTTTGGGGAGAGAGACAGAGAGAGAGAGAGAGAGAAGCTAATAAAGAAACAGAAGCCAAAACAAGGAAATAATATAGTTTCAAAGGAAATAGAATTTAGAACATCTGCTGCTCTCTCTGCAATGAAAAAATCATTTAATCTGGGGAGCATCTGAGGTTGGAACATTATTAAATAGAGCAAGGGAAAAACACATCACCAGCTCTACAAGAACTTTGGGAGGAAAATCTATCCTGAATTGGGGCAAAAGGCTGAAGCTGAGATATTTCAGACTTCAAGTTCCCCCCTGAAACATTTTATTTCAACCAGCTTACAAAGATTTTTTTGATATTCTGTTGCATTTTACTTCTAGCTTTCCACTAACAATTGGTTTTACATCTTGAGGGAATTTGGAGCTGTGGCCACTTGTGGAACAAATCAAGCAAACCTGAACACTGGAATGGGGAATTCATCAAAAGAAGCTCCTCAAAGTTTCAGTTTTAAACACAGAAAACCAATGATCAGTTTTAAATACAAGCAACTTCCAAAAAAGCTTCCAACACCCACCTTGAGACATCTTCATCCCTCTCCATGAGGCATCCAACACTGAATCCTTCAGCTTTCCATGCACTTCATTTTCATGGCACGACAGAGGGCCAAACCCAACCTGTGCACTCCAAGAGGTGCCCTGGATGCCTCAGGTGTATTAAAGCACAATTAGCAAAGCTCAAATGCCTCTTTCCTACAGAAACTTTCCCAGAAGGAACCAATTTCCACACACACAGACCCCCCCCACACACACACAGAGGGTGGAGTTTGAAGTCACCCTTTTTGACACCCCACGTGCTGAGTTGCAAATCAAGAGCTCAGCTGGTTTCTGGGCAGTAAAATCACAGCTTAGAGACAACAATGCAGGGTCACCCAGACATCCCTCAGGCTTTTCTCTTCTTGTTCTCACCCTGGGCTTGCTACACGTGAGCGTTTCCACCTTTCAGCTGCACGTTTCGTGATAAAAACACTCCAGAATATGAAGTCGAAATTCCCACACTAAGGGAAGGGACAAGGTGGAAGAATGAGCTCTGGGAGGCCAGGTTGAACATGGCTTGGAACAACCTGGGACAGTGGAAGGGTTCCCTGCCCATGGCAGGGAGTGGAACTGGATGAGCTTTAGGGTCCTTTCCAACCCAAACCATTCCAGGATTCCATGGTACATCCCAAGCTGCTGCACACTGAGCAAAATCCAGGGGAAGCAGCTCTCCAAACACAACCCAGCTCAAGGCCTTCAGAATCCACTGGCCCAGTTCAGCTGCTCAAAGGCCCCTCTCAGGTCCCACTGCTGGAATTTTTACACAGCCAACCCATTGACACCTATGGAAGTGCAACAGTGGGGAGTGTCATCCCAAAACTGGGGTGTCATTGATGTGACAACACAAAATTGAGACATGTATTAAAATCTGGTGCAAAGCAAACCCCACAGCTCTGTAACTGAGCCAGAAACAGCCCATGGCTCTCCCAAGTTCCACTGACCTAGTCCTGATCCAGCACATTACCCAGTTCTGATCCCAGCAAACCATGGGAATAAAACCCAGGTCCCCAGCTCCAGGTGAACACACATTATTACTCCCACAAAGGAAAATGAGGTGAGGGAATAACCCCAGTTCTGCTGCCTATGGCATATGAAATGTGATTTTAGATCCCAGAAGGCTGCTGGAATATATGAAGCCAAAATTCCCACAGTAAGGGAAGGGACAAGGTGGAAGAATGAACATTGGAAGTGTCCAAGGCCAGGCTGGATGGGGTTTGGAGCAACCTGGGCTGGTGGAAGGTGGAACTGGATGAGCTTCCAACCCAAACCATTCCATGATCTATGACATGGGCTCCATCCCCACACTGAACACGACCCTGGAAGCTCCGCAGCTTCAAAATACCTGAGCATGTCAAAGCCATGAGTATCAGAAAGCAATTTTTATAATAGCATTTCCAGCTCCGTGGGCAGCAGCCTAAATGCCCAGCTGAGACAATGAGAGGGGACATGTGGAAACTCTAATAAAGGTAAAATCACTGCAATATCTCAGTTCTTTACAGTAAGTGAATTAAGGTTTTTTGGTAAGAAAACCGAGGTCGAGCTTGATGACTTAGAAAGGAAAAGCATTACAGCCTAGAAGCTTCCATAAGCACGAGAGCCAAGGTACAAATTCCCTAAGCCTTTTTCTAATCCTTGCAAAATTACAACAGAAATACAGAGAAAAAGAACTGTGAAAGTAGGAAAATAATGAATACGGTGGTTAAGCCCCAAGCTGTTCCTGGAACAGGTCAGAAATGCCTTGGAAAACAGCATTCCATAAATCCAGCTTCCCTGCACACCCTGCTGCATTCTGAAATTGTGCTGTCCAGCTTTTCCCATCAGCAGAGGTTTCATGGGTCAGTTTTATTTGGCCATTGGTTCTGGGAGTATTTGGCAACATGCACAGGTTTTTCCATAATATTTTGTTAAGGGGAAAAAAAAACCCCACAACCACCAAATGAACACATAAAAATCCCCCAAAAATAAAGGGAAGAAGAAGGGAAGAGGGAATGGGAAGGGAAGGTTTGGGAAAGGGAAAGGGAAAAAACACCTTTTCCTAATTAATTTACAAATCACCAAATTAGAGACGAAAATGGAGTTATTTCCCTACCTGTATCCACCCTCACGGATGAAGGAATTTTGATCCCCTGGAATTAGGGAAAAGCCCACAAGAGACCTTCAGGTGTGAGGGAGAGCTTGGGCTTTCTAGGAACCTTCAGCAAGTTGAGTGGAATGACTGAGCTTTTGTATAAAAGAAATTAAGAATTACCCTAATTTTAAATTAAGGAAGGATTTACCTGAGTTACTCACAAGTACTTCTGGAATTTTGTAGGAGAACAGAGGGTGCAGCATCACAAGATATAAATATAAACAGCAGTGCAGGGTGGGATGAGCACTGAATTCTCCAGATGAGATTCCATCCTTCCCTCTCCTGGATAAGGACCCTCCTGATAACACAGAGGGGATGTCTCAGCTCTAATCCAAAAGAGCAGATTACAAAATTAATATAAAAAATACTGTCAGGAGGTGGTTGGAAGGACTAAAATGCCCCTGACAACTACTGCAAGCCCTCTGACACCAGTGGAGGTGCTTCTCCTTCTCAAAATGGTGCTGGTGGTTATTTCCAAAGCTTTTCAGTTCCCATAGGAAGAGGAGAAGGAAACAACTGCCCGTAATTATAAGATTCAAATCTGCTCCACTGCTGATTGATAGAACCAGGAAAAAACACCTTTCCTCATTAATTTACAAATCACCACATTAGAGAGAAAAAGGGAGTTATTGCCCTATCTGGTTTGATAATTTTACTCTCATAAATATGTGAATTTACTAGAACATTTGCCTACTTTCTCTCTTTTAAGGCAAAAAAAAAACAGTGAAGGGAATGACAGAGAACCTAGAAATATGTTAATGCCTTTCCTTCATCAAACAACCATGAATATACATTACCATAATATATTACTATTTCCAGCTTCTTTGATTTATGTTCTGGATAACATGTTTATAGAAAACCAACCTCCACAAGAAGGCAAAGAAGAAAAGATAAACTAAAGAAAAAAAAAAAAAAAAACACCAAAAAATCACACCACCAGCAGCAGGGAAACCAAATATCACCTAAAATGAACTAATAGTAAAGTAGGTCAGACAAAAAGTAGTAAAGTTTTCAAGGATTTCTGAGGCACTTTGTTATGAAGGGTTGTGGTTTTTTTTAACATCAAGGTTTGTGAAAAGATGATTTGCAAAGATACACCACCAAAAATTCATTAAGGGTGAAGGTATTTAAAAATTCAAACCTGGTAATTCAAACCAGGGTGAAGGTGACTAAAAGAAAACTGACCCAACATGCAGTTACTGATATTTATCACGTTTGATTTCACGTCAGTGACTCCCACTCACATCCCCAAAAATTGATGTAATCCAGAAGGGTTGTTTGCAGCATCACAGAGGTACAACTGGACAAATTCTGGCTGACAGAGGTTTCCCATTAAGTGGTTTTTGATTGCCATTGAATTTGGGTTTGTCCTGCTTTGTGCCACTGAATTTGGGTTTGGGTTTCTCCTGGTTTGTGCCACTGAATTTGGGTTTGTTCTGATTTGTGCCATTGAAGGCAGAGGGGCAGAGATACTGGGACAAGAGGTAAAAGGAAAAAAGGAAATATTGCACCTGTCTCCAGGAAACAGGATCCAGTTTCACTTCACTTCGTGTTCCTGTTATTACAGAAGCCCAAATTACTGCCTGCAATTATTCCCTGAATCTTCACCAGCTATCAATTCAATCCAATCCATCGACTCAGTCATTTCAATTGTTCTCCTAATCTTTTGAAGGGGGTATTTACAAGTTGCTGTTATTTTACCCAAGCCCATAAATCACGAAATGCAGGTTTTTTGCCATGCAATATCTGCCCTATTTACTCCTCTGCCTATATGACAAGCACACTGCTCGAAGAACTGCATTGTTGTCATTGGAAAGAATGATCCAAATGCATCCCAGGATTTAATCTGTATTTCCCTGAGTGTTTTATAATGTCCATGAGGTAGAGAAAAAGGTCTTCAAGTGATTTGGGAGGAAATATATTGCACCATGTCTGCTCGGATGGCTTCAGGCAGAACCTGTTTCCAGGATTCTTTAATTTACATTTCTGCTGTTTATGTGCTCAGTTTTAATGCTTCTTCACCTGCCTGGGATATTGGTAAGTGGAGTAAGAGATGGTTTTATGAGCCATATCCAGCGAAACACAGAGAGGTTAAAAATGGATAAGCAATATTTTTTAATCTTTTGGTGCACAAAGAACAAAGTCAAATTTCCAGAGCCCTCAGAAATGAAACCTTCGAAATATGGGTTTAGTCCTGATGGGCACAGAAAGAGTAATTTCATTTTGTTATGATTATGGGCAAGTTTCAGCTCCTCCAAATAAATACTGGGGTGAGAAACTGAGTCACTTCTTCCTCTTTTTTCAACAATGTCGTTATTCCGGCAATCTCTCTTTTTATGGGCTTATAAAAGATAACATTAAAGCAGATGGAAAGCCTGCCAATCCCACAAATTCATCTATTATTAACATGGAAAATGTAGTGAAGAATAAACTGTTGGCTTTAGAAAAGTTCCATCGTTTTCAGACACCTCTGGGAAGATCCATGACCCCCTCACGCTTTCAGCAGATGCTTTATAAAGTGAGATGGCAAAACTGTTTGGGGGTTTGTAGTTGTTGCTGTTGGTTTTTTTTAAGTTAGTTCATCCCAATACTTTTGACTTTCAGTGGAAAAAGAAGCATGAGAGCAAATGTTCCCACCTACACCAATCTGCAAACGAGGTGTTGTTTCTCCTCCCCAGCCTTCCATACACCTTTCCTGGGTCCTACCAACAACCTTCAGCAGCTCTGAAATCTGGGAGCAACAAGCACTGTTGGTTCCCTCACAGCATATTTGGCTGACAGCTCTGCAAAGTCAAGTGTAAATGAGTATTAAATTTGCATATTCAAAGCATAAATCCTAATTAAATAGAGAATTTCAGCCCTACCCTTAACGCTCAGGCTGTTCAATCTTGCTTACTCCCTACAGGAGATATTCCAGAAAGATCAGAAAAGTATATACTTTTTTTCTTTTCTTATTAGGAAAATTTGAGAACAACCCTGCCCATCTTCTCCTCCCTGCGAGGGTGGGCAGGCCCTGGCACAGGTTTCCCAAAGAACTTGTAAATGCCCCATCCCTGGAAGTGTCCCAGGCCAGGCTGGACAGGGCTTGGAGCAACCTGGGCTGGTGGAAGGTGTCCCTGCCACGGAATGAGATGGGCTTTAAGGTCCCTTCCAACCCAAACCATCCTATGATTCTGTGAAATTTTAATCACCTTTTTCCCCTGAATTCTCCCCTGTTTATCCCTCACTGGGTAATGCCAGGAGTTTCCCTTTGCATTCCACTGAGAAGGAGCCCCTTTCTTCCTCCCCCTGCTGCTGTTTAAGATTTTATCAGCTCCAGCACTGAAGGAACTCAGTGAATGAAAATGTGCTTTTGTTCCCATTTTTTTAGGCATTATATCAGGGAGGAAGAAAGCTCCTTGTCTGGCTGACAGAAACTAAGTGGTTCTATCTGTTGTACCCCGCTTCCTTATCGACTGCTTTCCATTGTTTCCAGGAAAACCCTTTTGTAATGGGGAAGGAGCTCGATAAAAACACAGAACAAGGACTGGACTAATTCAAAAGGACAGTTTTCTGTCCCTGGATGTTCAAGCCATGACCCTGCTTGTGAACAGTGATCCATGAATGAGCTGTGTGGATATTCAGGGTGTCAAACAGTGCCCAGAATATCCATAATCCTCTCAGGTAGCCTGAGGGATAAGAGCCACAGACACGCTCTCTGCATGTCCAGTCCTAAAGAGAACAGGAGCTGCTGCCTCTTCCCCTTTCATATATGAAATCCCTTATCCCAAAACAACTCTTTCATCCCCCTGGACATGCAGTTCTCTCACATTTGAACTCCTTCTCTCTCCTTCCCAGCTGGAAAACCAAAGAGCCCACCTGGAAACAGCACAGGCAGGTGTCAGCCCCCTGCTCATAGCAAGAGCCTCATGCTCAAGGAAAAGAAGCTTGAGTTCAATTTAGGAAAATGCTTTATGATTTATTATATTAGATTTTTTTTAACATAATATTATGTTGTATATCATATTGATACACATGTTCTCATTTACTGTGTCTCATATTAAACTTATTTTTTTACCATTAATCCATTCTAGGAGCATCTACAATCACCTTCAGTGCTGGCCAAAATCCCCCACGCATTGAGGGTTCTCAGGACCTCAAGCACTGCCCTCAGTACCTGTTGCTGTGTGACTGCAATCACGGGGTGCAGACCGAGCCAGCAGAGCTGGACCAGGGTCTCCAACACATCCCTGAGGCCCTTGTGGGTAGGGGAGCAAACCTCTTCATGCCACAACCTCCTGCAAAGTGGCCACACCACTCTGCATTCGTGAAATGATTGCACCTTGTGGGCAGAGCCGACTTCCCACAGCTTGTATTAAGCAGCTGGTTGTGGCTGGGGCTGGGGAGTGGCGGTGCCAACACCTCCAGTGACAAATGGAAGTTCAGACATCTGGCCCTGAGTGCTCACAGACACATTTATTTCCTGAAGTGATGGCACACAAACGACAGAGACAGAACAAAACCAAGCAAAACAAGCCAGGGCTCCATCTGACAGTTGCTGTTGTATCTCAAAGTGAAAAGATGCTCCACTGAGGGGGTGCTGCTGGGAGACAGCAACCTGCTAAAAGGGCTCGTGGAAAAGAACTTTCCACTTGAAATAATAATCACATCTCTAGCTGGGACTGCACTGCCAATGAAGCAAAGGGCCTTGAGACAGCCAGAAACGTAAGGTGGATTAATTTGTCTAGATATGACACTGTTTGCCTGCACTGCCCTTGCAGGAGAGTTGCATTTCATTTATCAGATTGTTTCCCTCTCAGCAACCACAACAGCACGACCTCCTCGCTGCCTGAACTGCAGCAGATCTGCAATAGGATAGAAAACAAACACCCAAAACTGTCCCAAACACCCAAAACTGTCCCAAACACCCAAAACTGTCCCAAACCCGACAAAGACCTGATTTCCCACTCATTTCTCACCACTTTCCCTGTTGGGTGGTTTTTTTGCTGTCTATTTGTCTGGCTTTTTGTCCTGCTGAGCAACAATCAGTGCATGACAAAATTTCCTAATTGCAAAGAGCATTTCTGATGGCTCAGGCTGCAGCAAATCCACGTTATCTATTAGACAACATGAAAAAACCCATAATTAAGTAAAATAACCATATTTAAAGCCCACCTTCAGGCGCCTGAAAGGAGAGATATCAATGCAAGGACTTTTTTTCTTCTTTCCAGATGTCTCCTTATAGAAGCAGCAATGGAGTCTGGAAAACACAGGAACCCTCCAGCAGGAACTTTCTCCTGAAAGAATGACTTTTGTGACCCCTCTGAAATTACTGTAAGGACAAAACTTATGTTTTTGGCACAAAAAAAAAAAAAAAGTTACCTTATATTATTTAGGAAGAAAAGTCTTCAGTGAATAAAGACCTCAATGAAGAAAGGCTTCAATGAACATTTGTGGTAATTTTTAGGTGTTTCCACAATAAACACAAAGAATTCTAAAAAGTACCTTCTCCCTCTTTATCATTCCCATATCTGTGTGTTTAAAAATAAAAACAACAGAATGCAACATATTCAGAATGAAAATGTGAGTTCATCTGTGGGATGACAGCACAGAAAAGTGAGCATCTGTATATTTGGATGTATCTTGTTTACACCCAGGAAAGACATTGGGAACATCATAAAATCCTGTGGAAAAAAACCCAAAAAAACCAAAAAAAACCTACATCAAACCCAAATGGCCTTAGAGTGACGTGAAATTTAGAGGAAAACTGGCCAAAATTTACTACCTGGAATGCAAATTCATCGCAAAAAATATGCAACACGCTTTTCCAGTCACATCAAATATGCAAAAATATGGTTGCAAATTGGAAGTAAAGCAAAACACAGATGCACCATAAATTTCCTTCTGGTACCATCACGAGGAGCAAAAGCCTGAGAAGATTTTTGCATTTTTATTCCCTCCATTCAGTTTATTCACCTCTTTTGACTGTGAATGAGACACCCATTAAAATATTAAAAGCTGTTTAGTAGGTGATCTGAAATGATTAAAAACAGGATAGGAAGAAAAAAAATTAAAAAGCATTTCCAGTGCTTGTCAGCATCAGTTTTTCTGATCAAATTTAATACAAAATAGCTAATGAGGGCAACTCAGCCCCACGAACGTTGCTCAAAATGCAAACTTGATTTTCCAAATCATCCCCTCCATATTTAATACGGTGATGATTACAAGAAAAGCAGTGCTCCAGTATGGTAATTTCCTCCCTGTTTTTCTGCTGATGTTACTCTTCATCTGAAGAATCCTGTCAACCTCTCTTCCCCAGCAGATCAAAGCCAGGCCTCCAGTTTGTACCAGATGCCATCAGAAAAAAAAATTACACTTAAAAATTCCCAAAGTAATTAAAAAGCTCTGTATAAACCATCTCAAAGAGGAACACACAGCGTACCAATTCTCCCCTCTTGAAACAACTTCTGGGAAGGTGACAAAATGTGACTTCATGCTTATGCTGAACATGCCATCTCCTTCCTTTGAAGCCCTAATTAATGATCTTACCTGAGCATCACAGTAAGCACGAGACTGCAGGCTGCTTTTGCACTCTGGGCTCCTTACCCTCACTCATGCCAAGGAAGACCACGGGATTCTGGGCAGCAATTGGATCTTGGACGAGGAATTTTGGGGACAGAATGATCCTGGATCAGGTTCATGGTGCTGGGTTTATCCTGGGGACATGACCCTCCATGTACTCTGATGTCACTCCAGGGGTTGTGCTGACCCTGACCCGGAGGGAATTCACGGCCAGGAGGGGGAACCTTGTTTCCTACTGCAGTGCTGGGAATGTGGGAATGCCAAAAGCCAGAGGAGAAGAGGTATAGATGGACCAACCTGTGTAGTGATCCCAAAATCCAGCCCAAAACAGGATCAAATAAAAAACAAGGATGCCAGGCAGAAGAGCCTCTGTTTCAGAACTGAATCTTGCTTAATTTACCTTGGAATGCCATGTGGGTTTTTTTCTATCAGTTTATTAGGTTTTTTTATTCATCCTGCTGTCAGTCATCTCCAAGCCCAGCTCTCATCCTTTCCTTCCCCCTCTGGAATCGCTCCAAACTCTCTTTCCTTGGGCACTGGAGCAGACAGGGGGAGTCCTGAGAGCCCCCCAGGGACACACCAGGGAGAGTTCCAGGGCACACAGCCTGTCACCAGCGTCCCACCACCACCCCAGACAAAGCTCAGCCAAGGGGAGGTTGTCTCCCACGGGCTGCTTTCAGCAAACAATTCACCAAGGGGCTGAAGTGCCTGGGGAGCACAAAGGACACGAATTGAAATGCATCCAGTGCTGCTGCTGCTGCCAAGAATATGACTGGGAGCAGCTTCCACTGTTTGGAGGCTCGAAAACAGACGAAAACATCCGGCCTGGCACGTAAAGGGGCTGCCAAATCCATCCTGGAGAGCAGGGAATGGAGCTGGTACTCATTAACCCTTCCCTCTCGGCTTTTTTAATAAAATGAGAGAGAACTCTGTCCAGCCCACGAGCAAGATTCATTTTTTTCTAAATGACAAAGAAATGGAAAACACGAGGCACTTGGCAAAGTATTCCTTTGAGTACCTTGGCAGCTTGTCATTGATAATGGAATTGTTGTCTGATCGTCAGTCATCTGCAATTTAATTTACCCACAAAACCTACCGCTTCTTCTTGCACATATTTCTCCACAGTGTGCCTATTTACCTTCCCAAACAGGAAGAAATACATTAGATGATTTAAAGGGTAGCCCTTAATGCAATTTAAAGGCTTGCAGATTGATTTTCCCTAATGAACTTTATATCCTGCCATCCTGTCGTTTTTTCCTCTGGTCCATTCAATTAGGCCCTAATCAGTTATTAAGGGTTAGATAATGGGAACGTGACATCATCCACACGAGGCAGAAATTTTTGAGGGAGATTAATTAAAATCTAATTTTCTTGCAAGGCTGGACCGTCTGAGACAAAAGGTGCCTGTGATAATTGCAAGGCAAAAAAAAAAAAAAAAAAAAAAAAAAAAAAAAAAAAAAAAAAAAAAAAAAAAAAAAAAAAAAAAAAAAAAAAAAAAAAAAAAAAAAAAAAAAAAAAAAAAAAAAAAAAAAAAAAAAAAAAAAAAAAAAAAAAAAAAAAAAAAAAAAAAAAAAAAAAAAAAAAAAAA
>NW_020956020.1:159280-190568 GCF_003031625.1 Empidonax traillii
AAAAAAAAAAAAAAAAAAAAAAAAAAAAAAAAAAAAAAAAAAAAAAAAAAAAAAAAAAAAAAAAAAAAAAAAAAAAAAAAAAAAAAAAAAAAAAAAAAAAAAAAAAAAAAAAAAAAAAAAAAAAAAAAAAAAAAAAAAAAAAAAAAAAAAAAAAAAAAAAAAAAAACACTAAATAAAAGGGAAGAGAAAGAAAAAAAATCCTAGAAAGCCCAAAATGGGGAAAAGAAGAACACCCAGCTTGGGCAGAGAGAAGTTGAGAGAGAATGTGTTCCTCTTGGGTGTTTAAATGAGAACCTCTGTGCTGTCTTCATCTAAACCACTGAAGAACAAACACTGGGAGCTGAAGCATTTCAGGAAAAGGGCTTTTCATTGGGGATGAAAAGCAGGAGTCATTCATGTGCTGCTTTCAGGTAGAAACACACACTTTAATAGCAGTAGCAGCAGTGTTTAAAGCAGAGAGGCTTCTGTGGGGGTTGTTAATATTGACTTGTGAGAGAGGGGAGCTTTGGGCTCTGAATGCACATCTAATCTCCACAGAGAGCACAGCTCAGCAGTTCCATTTGCCCCATATCAAAGAAGGAAAAAAAAGTTGTTATTCTGCCAAGAAAATTGATCTATTTATCTGATGCAACACCGGGTTTGTTTTTCCTGACCTCCATTTTTTCAAAGAAGGGATGCTGTAACCATTCGTAAAAACAATCTGAAATACAAGGGGTATATCAACAACTCAGAACTTTCTAGTGACAGCATCCATATTGCTGCAGGAATTTTGGACCCCCTCGTATTTCAGAGCAAAGGAAATAAAAAGATCCAACCGAGTAAAAATAAGCAACAAAGTGCTGACACCTCGTGGGGGCCTCGCTGGCCTCCTCTTCTGGTTCTGCTGGATTTGGGCTCTGTTTATGGCCAGAAAAAGCCAAGCCCGAGGGGCAGAATGTTCCACAAAATGCTCCACCCCTCGTGGGGTCCTGGGATTTGAGGGGTTTGGGGGGTTTGAGTCTTTTTGAGTTCTCTTTTGAAGGATTAGAAGTAAAACTCCAGCTTTTGTCCGGGTTTTCTCTTCTTAGACGGCTTTGAATCAGCTGGAAAACTTCTGTTCTCTAAACAATTTCCAGAAGCTTTCACTGGATTTAAAAAATACGTTCTCCACATTATATTTTTTTCCCCCTTTAATTTTCTTGGCTCCCTTTCTTCTCCAAACCTTCCAAGCATCCTTGTAACCATCTGTAACCATAGTCCTAATAAAGAAGGGAAGTGTTTTGGTCAACTGAGGTTTTCATTGATTTCTTCCCCCAGATACGAGACATTCAAGGTTGTTTCACAGAAATTCAACCCTCCCCCTATTGCCTCAGTGCAGGTGCACAGAAATCAGAACAGACCAACATCAGAATCCCAGGGCAAAAGGAACCAACACATCTTTCTAATTCCAGGATTAACCCACAGCACAGCTGCCTCTCGTGGATACTCTGAATGGGAACACGTGTTTGATGCTGAGCAGAATTTCAGAGGGGAACTGGGAACACACATGGAACCAGCCAGTTGCTTTCTACATGCCTCTAAATATCATATATATTTATTCATATTAAATATGTATTTACTCGTCTTTTCTCCGCATTCCCACGATCCCTTGAAGAGCAGCCCGTGTTGTAACGTGTGGTGCAATGGAAATACATAAAATAATGGATAACTCACCCAGAACCTGCAGTTTCTCCTCAAATCCACGCTCCTTAGAGACCCAACTCAGTTCTAGAGAGGTGAGACAAAGAGCAGAGCACATAAGGGACACATGAAGATTTAAAAAAGGGTTTGCCAAAGTTCTGAAGACCAAAGGCAAAGATTCTTTACTGATTACATGTTCACACTGAGCTGAACCCCTGAGTCACCACTGAGGCTGCTTGGAGCATGGATATTATAGGATGAGTTTCAGGAACTCGTTCAAATTGGTTCAATATTCACTCAGATGTGTAAATATTGCTCATATTGCTCCCCCAAAACTGAATTCCCTCAATCCATGGAAACACCAAAGGAGCCAAATCCAAAGCTGGTTTGGGGTTCCAGAGGCAAAAATACACAGGAAATATTCCCAGAGCAAGTCCCAGGCCATTCTCTTTTATCTACAGGAAGAAAATATCTATGGGGTAAATATGTAAGGCCTTGAAAATTGAGAGAAATAACATTTCAGAATTATTTTTTCATAATTACTTTTTAATTTACCCTCTGCTGGAGGAGAACTGAGGCCCTTGTCTCCCAGTCAGCACAAACTTTGCATTTCTTCATCTGCATCTGGGGCTTCCTGCAGAATGAGCCTCTTGATTACGGCTCTGCCCTTCCCCTGCTCGGCTCCAGCTGCTGCCTCTCCTCACGCATTTCCAAACACTGAGAGGCACAGCCATTTACTCACTTATTTGTGCCGTTTGTTTTGCTCCTGTGAGTTCTCTCGCTTCCTCTCCCAGCTCCCTGAATATCTCTGAAAGGAGAAGGGCCCAGCTGTGCCCTCGGGCAGCTGCAGGACCAGGGGAGGGAAGCACAGCTGGGGCAGTGCCACCACCCTCTGAGGGAGCAACAAGCCCCAAATCCCGCATTTCATGGTTCTTCCCTCCCACCTCCTGCTGAGAGGAATGAGATTAGCACAATCTGCCAGGGGAGGAAAGGAGGAGTGAGGAAGTAATGGAAAAGAGCTCTTTGGGATGGTCTCGGAGACGCTGAGCCTGTGAAAGGATGGACCTCGTGCTCCTGCTTCCTTTATTTCTCCTGTTCTGGAGCTACAGCCACAGCCAAGCCCAGGCAGGGAGACACCTTTCCTGACCTGTAGGTGACCATTCCACCACGCAAGGCTGACACACCCTCTGGCTGAAACAGGTTGACCAAGAACAAGACAAAAATCCAGAATGAAACTTTCTTCCTCCCCTCCCCGGCTTATCCTTTCACCTCACCTTATTCTAACAAAATTGGAGTTCTGTGTGAGCATCTGGCCCCCAAATAAATATGAAAATAGCAGAATGTTGCTGGGTGGGGAAATTTATTTCTAGGAACGTTGGGTTTTGCCACGGAAAATTTACTGTATTGTGGAACTCCCTGCTCAGAGAAGATTCAGCTCCAGCAAGGAAGTTTTGCACATCAAATAGCATCACTCAAGGGGCTCTTTTGCATGGCCAACCTCACTAACTTATGATTCACTCTGAAAATGGTGCTCCCGTGGTGTTGTCACCGGTACCATTCCTTCAACTCAGAGCACAACAGAATCTCCCAACCTTCCACAAAAACAATTTCCACATCAAAAAGTCCAGCCTGGTCTCCCGTGGATCACCTTTGCTCTTGTGCACAACCCTCCTTTTGCTCTCCCAGTGTCCCTTTCCCCTCAAAAACACAGTTGTTTTCTCCCAGCATCTATCCCTTGCTGATGTTTCTGTACCGGGGTCCCCCTTTTTCCCAGGGCTGTTCCAAGGCTCTGCAGGAATGGGTGGTTTTTAATCAGCCTGGAAGTCATCTGGGGTCTCTTCCTGCCTAGCCCAGATTTACTTTAGGATTTTCAGTTTTGATGAAAGCACAAGTGGGAAAGAGCAAAGCTTCTTCTCCCTTTGTAATTAATCACAGGTTAAAGTGCTGTATGAATTATAAAGGCCTCTGGAGAGGCATCACTTGCTGAATTTCCAGCAAAGCACACAACTGAAGACATCCTTTGCTTTGTGTGTTTGCTTAATAGAAGAATTAGTCGCTGAGTTGGAGATTTTTTAATTTTTTTTTTTTTTTTTTTTCCAAAGCTTGCTCATCTGTGGCAGATGATTTTCTAACATGAGCTCTGCCTTTTGAAGCTCCTAGAAAATCTGGTATTTTGTGAGTTTATACCTCATGGCAACTTGGGGAGCTACAGCAGAAAACTCAGATATCAAACACTCAGAGGTTTTTTTTTGACAGGGAGGTGGGTGGGACGGTCACTCAGCACATTAATTTCCAGGGAAGCAGATGGGTAAGGGAAGAAACACAGCCTGTCCTGCAAATTCATCAACAAACATCACCACAGCTTTTAACATCCTTCCCTGCTATGACTCCAGACTCACCTCATTGTTCACAGCACAGTCAGGGATGGTTGGTTATCTCACATCACCAGCACAGGCAATCCTTCCAGAGGTGTCAGATGGCTCCACATGTGCCATTGCACAGAGCCCCACGAGATTGGCTTGGTCTCCTTTCTTAGGAAGCACTTTGAGATTCAAATAAAAGCGTGAAAAATTCACTTGGAAAGATAATTCACTTCACCAGTGGTTGATTGCATTGTAAGTAATGGGAACAAAGGAAGAATCCCAGGATGGTTTGGGTGGGGAGGGACCTTAAAGATCACCCAGTGCCACTCCCTGCCATGGGCAGGCTCTGTTTCTTCAGAGTAACAGCAGCAAGACATGTCCCCTTAGGGAATTCAAGGTGGAAAACTGAATTCCCAGCAGCCCTGTGGAAAAATATGACATCTACCCTCTGGATTCTTCAAAAATGTCAGCCAGAACTGATGTAAAGACTCCAACCTGCCAGTTTGTTCTCTGATGTGTTCAAAACCATTTCAGAATACCTGGCTGCTGAAAGGAAATTAATCTGATTGTGTGGCTACAGGTTCAAAGATGCAAATTAAAAACTTCCAAGAATACAAACATTTCCCAAAACTGGTCAGGGAGAGAAAAAACTCTCCTATGATTTATGCCTCATACTTTTATTACCAGTACACAATAATTGTCCTTTCTTTCCTCTTCTTTATCTCCAACAGCTTTTTTTTTTCTTTAATTAGACTTTCTTTTTAAATTGCTTTAAAACACAGAGAAGGTACAAACACTGGCAATAATATTTGAATGGACTTTCAGGCAGCATGAAATGCAGAAATATGAATTACTTCATCTTTCAATTGCCTGTAACAAAATGCTGCTTTTTCCACAGATTGGTTAATGTGTGGTTAACTAAAGGAATTCAAGAGATAATCTTAATTCAGCAATAGCAGGTCAGGTCCCAGGGCTTTAAGGTTGCTTAATGAGGTTAAATAAAAGGGAATGTAAAACAGCTCTGACTACATCTGAAATTTCCAAGTAGCTCCAGACATACTTAATGGAAAAACTTGGGCCCCATTGAATGCCAATAAATCTATTTTCTTTTCAAGAAAAAAAAATTAAGGAACATTAAAAGGACATCAATCACACTTTTCTTAACAGAGTGTTAGAGAGACACAATTAAAGATGCCCCATTGCACTGCAGCACAGCTTAAATCAAGTTTCAGAGTCTGAGCCAGGATCTAAGAATGTTATTAAAGTTATTTCTTCGTTGCATTATTAAAATCTAAGACTAGAAAGAAATTTTTTAGCTTTACATTAGTGAGATGATCTTCTTGACACTTTCTTCAGCTTTGGGGGAAAAAAAAAAAAAACAACAACAAAAACACACCAAATAAACATTGTCCCAGTAGTTCCCTTTAGTTCCCCTTAGGGTGTGTGGGTATCCCAGGTATCCAATGTATCCCACCTCTCCATCTTCCTAATAATTCCTGTGCCTTCTGCTCCACATTTCCAGCCCAACCTGCACCTTGTACTTACCAGAGAAAACACAAATAAATGGAATTCTTAAATTCTTAGAAGCATGTTTTATCTCTAGAAGATGTCCAGCCACATAAGAAGAGCCAAATATCCCAGCAAGTTAAATCACCATTTGTCTTCTGGAATAGTAATTTACTTCTTGAAGTAGTTTTCCACCACCAAGTCTGTAAAACATTCTCTAATCATGTTTTTATTTGGTTTTTTTTAGGAGCTTCTCTTTTCCACCTGCTTCCATTTTAATGTGTCCTCAACATCAGTTATTTTTACCTCAGCAAGTAACTAGGATGAACAATAACCCTCCCTTTCACAAACGAAAAAAAACCCCACGATATTGCTCGTGGAGGAACGCAGAGAAAATTGCCAGAGAAATAAAACCCCAGCAAGTGTTTTCATTTGTCAAATCTGCTCAGCAAGAAGGTCCTCAGCAAAGAAAACACAACCCATAAAGCCAGCATCAATTATCTCAGAGTGGAGGCACGAGGCTGCATTTGTCCTTAATGTTTGCATCTTGGGAAATGATGATTCCACGCGTTCCATCGACGGGGGAGCCGTGAATCCATGTGAACACCGAGAATCCCCAGCTCCTGCTGGGCACTGTGGACATCCAGGAAATCCTTCAACCTCTGAGCTGGGACAAGAGTCTGAATTGATCTGGTATTTCTGGAAGACAAAGGAGGTAGATCCTTGCTGCCTGTGTTTTAATTCCCTGTGAAGGTGTGTCCTCCATCACCTCATGTCCCCCAGCCAGTTCAGGCTCTGAAAAATGCACTTTTCTTCATCCCAGCCCTGAGTTCTGCAGTGCAAACTGGTGCTGGTTCAGCCTGGTTCAGACTCTTTCCTTCCCCTAAAACGAGCAAAGCAGCCAGGCCTGGGACATAAAGAAGAATTTGGGAGTAAAATGTATATTTTTCAGTCCCAGGTATCTCTAATTAGCTGCTGAAGGTCACACTCCTGAGCTCACATCCAGGAAAAATAATTAGTAGGATGGCCAAATCTGTAATTAAAAGTCATGCACAGAGTGCGTGCAACTGGACAGCTTAAAATACTCCTGCTCTACCACATGGAGTCCTGCAGAAAATGGGATTGATTTGGAATTCTTCAGTTCCCATCAACAACCAACAAAAAAATACATGAAATGAAGGAAAGAGGGAAGGAAACTGTTGGCACTAAAAGGAAGACGACAGGAAAAGATGAGACTAAGAGTGGAAATCACAAGAATTAGGTACTTGTTTATTCATATAAATTCATGGAAATTGATGAAAAAAGCCCAAACCCTGAATCAAACCAAGCAAAATATAAACCAACTAACAAAAATAAAAAATAAAAAAAAAATAAAAAACCCACACAAAACCAACAAACAAAAAACAAACTAACAAAAATCCCCTCACAACATAATAATATAAAACAAAATTAAATTCAAATGAACATTAATAATAATAATTAAAAATAAGCCCTAAACAGAAAGAAGAGGGGAAATAATAAACATCTAGATGGAGATCTACCAAAAAAATCTTCGGAAAGCTCCGAGTTTCTTTCTATCTAAAATAGGAATAAGAACATCTACACGAGATGTCCAGGACAATTAAAAGCAATTCCTAATGTTTCCAAACATCCATTCAGCACTACTGGAGGCACAGGCTGCTATTGAGCCACTGAGACTCCGAAGATGCACCCTGTGCAGAAATATTTCAGTGCCACTGTTTCCTGGAGAGGTTCCCTAAAGCACTAGCAGTGAGCATGGTAATCCACTTCACACTGACCTGCAGATCCAATTCATTTGCAGCCAATGGAACTCTGTGTTCAGAGGAATTCTGAGGATTACTGGGATTTCTCAAAGCATGCTGTCAGCCAGAGGCCTTGGGAGGGCTGATGAGCAGCGTGGGCAGGGGCTGCTGCTGGGGCAAGTTTCTTAAAGGGTTTGGAGGTTGTTTTTTCCCTTTTTTAGAGAGGCCTTTGTGCTCAGTGAATCACAGAATCACCGAGGGTGGAGAAGACCTCTGAGAGCATCCAGCCCAATCTGTGACCCAACCCCACCTTGGCACCCAGCCCATGGCACTGATGCCACATCCAGGCTGTCCCTAAACACCTCCCGGGATGGTGACTCCACCCCCTCCCTGGGCAGCCCATTCCAACGCCTGATTACCCTCTCTGGGAAGAATTCCTTCCTAATATCCAACCCAAACCTCCTGGGAGAAGAGACCAACCCCCACCTGGCTCCAACCTCCTGTCAGGTGATGTTTGCTCACAGATAAATCAATTCAGCCATGAAAGGTTATATGGAGGAGCGGGGATGGGAGGGGAGCGAGGGAGAGGAGAAAGGAATATCTCATTTTTAAATTTTCCAGGTGATTTTCTCCCCTCCAGGGTGTCCTGTCTCCAGTGCACTTTGTTCTGTGTGCCCAGAGCTGCCCATTCTGTGACACTAACACTGTCATTAAAGGTTCCTCAGGATTTATAGCCCATGTCCTTAAGGTTGGATTAATTGTACATGGGAGCTTTGCAACCCAGAAGTTGCCAATGAAAGGTATTTTAAAAAATCCACTTTCCATATTCAGATTTGGAAAAAAAAAAAATAGAACTATGTATTCTTATAAATCACTGATGTCACTGAACCTCATCTGAAATGTTCATTGTCAAGTGATGACTCCACTCTGCTTTCTCACTTCTAACCCCAAAGTAAGAACTGGTTTTGTCCTCACTGTTAATTCCAAGGCCACCCTCATCAGAGCCAAAATGTTTCTCTTCTGAAGGCTTAACTCTGCTAAAAGCACAAACAGAATCATCAATATTTTTCCATGCATTACCAAGACTCGTGGAAGTTTTCAACATTAAATACCCTGAACTGGAAATGTTGCACAAGAACTTCACTAACTGGACTGACACTGTTGCCAGCATCAACAGGATGAGCTATTTACCAGTAAAATATCAGTGGGTGAACTGATTTTGTGTACAAAAGATGAAAATCAAAGGGTTACCTCAAGGTTTATTATTTTTTTTAATGCCAAAACAATTATAAAGACGGATATTTCGTGTCTGATCACAGTTTGGAAAGGCACTGAAATGTAGAAAAAATGGTTGTAAGAAAAAAGTAGATGTAGGAGCGAGCTGAGTTGAATAATGAGGACCAGAGTTTCATAAGAAAGCAATTTTCCTGCCAGGTATGGACTATTCCTGACTTAGACCCAAAAATCAGGAAAAGAGGATCCCCAAGCTTAGCTTATAACTGAACTGCACACAGCTGCTCCCTCTCTACAGTCAGGCAAAATGACTATAACTAGGAATAAATATTTGCTCTGTATCACATGAATCTGGCTTATGGCTCTTTCACTGACAATGTAAGAATAAGTGAGATTTTTCCATTATTATTTGCTTGCATTTTTACTTATCCATCATAAATTGGCTCCCGAGCCCATAAATCTCTTGCCTGATAATAATATTTTTCAGGAGATACTCTTCTGAGATCATATTTAGTGAGGTATTATCCACAAACACTGCAAAGTAGACAAAAATAAAACCCCAACAGGTATAATAATTGTCTGGGGGAAAATAGCACAGTGCTCAAGAAAGGCGTTTGTTTAGAGGCTACAGAATTCCTGAATTTTAACACTAAAATCACAGCTGAAAATTAACAGAGCCTTGAAACTAGTTTAAAGTCCAATTTCCTTGGCTTCTGTCCCTTAAAAATGAATGGAAGGACATGAGGAACGTGAGGAAAGGTGAAGGAAGAATTAGGAAGGAAGAATTATAAAAGTGGGTTTGTTTTAGAGGCATTTATGTCACAAATGAAGAATTTTCTTTTTCTCTGAGACATTTTTAACCTGGAAAAACTTGAGACATGCTAAAGGATGGCCAGATAAAGGGGGGGGGGGGAAATCCCTGAGGTTTCAGATTTATCTTGCAGAGAACTTACTCAAGCAAGAAGCCAGAGGAATTAAATCCCAGTCCTTTGCTCTGTGCCCTCCTTCATTCCTCAGGATTCCTGTGAATTCCAGCTCAGTCCTGGTTTTATAGTAATGGCCAGTCTCTTCGCGAACGAAGAACCGGGGAAGGTCTTTCCACCTTCCAGCCTGCGCATTGGATTTTTTAGGTGAGACACAGTGTGCGCGGAACTGAGCCCACCCTCTAATCCTGAGGTTCATCTGCCGGGGCCAAGCACGCTTGGACGGTGGCAGCGAGGTCCTCAGGACGTAGATGGATTGCCTTACAGGGCTAGCGAGCTCCATCTGCCCGGGGAGGGGCCCTGACCAGGAATTGAACCCGGGTCTCTGCAGTGACAGTGCAGTGTATTTTCCCCTGGACCACCGGGGGCTCCCCCGGTTTTATAAAACACCACTGTTAACCCTGACAGCAGCAGAGAAAAGCTTGGGAATGTGACCCGAGTGAATCCTGAAGTGCTCAGGATCTGGTGAGGAATAAAAGAGCCCGGCACGTTTATTGGATTCCATCATTCTCCAACATTGGGGCTCAGCAATGTCATAACCATAAAAACAGCACTTACAGGGCTTATGGAAAGAGGAGGGAGATTATTTTATGGGAAGGTGAGGACCTTTCCATGCTCAGGTCCCTCCTCAGCCACCTCCTCACACGTCCAGCATGAGGCAAACACAGGGACAGATTTCAGAGCGTGTCCCAAAGCCATGGAATTCTCTGCCCCAGTGCACATTCCTGCCAGCGTGAAGGACCTTCCTGATGGTTATGGCAGACTCAAGACTCTTGTACTAGTCTGGGAATCATTCCTTGCCTGGGCAGTTTATCTTTTCCCTCCCTTCAAGCTCTTTGCAAAGAACAGTTTTCATTCTGCTGGGTGGGACTTAGAACGTCAGACTCCTCATTTCAAATGCCACTATTTTCCCCCACTATTCACCAACTCATATTGCACAGCAACCTGGCTGACCAAGGACTGTGTTTTATTTATTTTCCCACAGCAGCCCGTCGGGAGAGACTGTTCTTTTCTGCTCAGGACTGTGCCCACCAAAGGCTCGAGGAGCTCCCACGCACCCAGACGAGCTCCTGGAGCTGCTGATGCTCCTCCAAACCCACCACTCACACGTTACAGTCGTAAATTCTGGGAGCGTCTCCACTCCGAGAGGTACCCGCTGATCTCAGAGGAGTTCTGAGAGCCATCATTATTGCAATTGTCTGAGGGCGTGTGTCTCTGCAGCCTCTGTGGCACCGTTCCTTGGCTAACAGCACCACCTACCTCTAATAACCGAGCACTCACTGCTGCTTTCTACAAACCTGTCAGTGCTCATGTTGCTGCAAGGTCCCTGCTGTGTGCAAACCAAGTTTTGGGAAACCTAGAGCCGAGTTTTTCAATTCTTGTGGCTCGCAAAGTGCCCCAAAAATGGCCAGCACAGTGTGGACCCCTGAGTCTTTACTGGGGAAACTGGCACTGCCAAACCCACAGGTGGAAAACAAGGACAAGCACTGAGGAGTAAAGATGAGCCCTGGTTACCTTTCTTTGTGTCATAGAATCATAGAATTGGGAAAGGGACCTTCTGAAGGTCCTAGAACCCAACCCCCTCAAGGAGCAGGGACATCTTCCACTCGCTCAGGCTGCAGTGTCTGTAAATAAATAAACACATGAAAGCTGAACTCTGACTGTCAATCTCATTAACAGTCCTTTATTCCTATCCATGGCTTAGAAACCTGATCCATGAACCATGACAGAAAATACAGTCCTGTCCCTCCCCTCTGCTTTTCAGATATTACTACACTTCTTGGCCTGCAAAAAGAGTAAATGGCAAATGGACAGAATTAAAATCTCTTTGTGTTGCCACCCATTTGCACAGGAGTGAGAGACCCAGAGTCCCATCAGAACTCTGAACTACCTTCTCCAAGTTATCCTCAGAACCAGAAAAAGGCCTTGTAACCTCAAAATCGGGTCATACTCAACCTTTCTTAAACTACAGACAGTAAAAATGGCAGAGAAAGCAACTAAAAGGGCTGGTAGAAAACTGTCCCCACTTCCTGCAGGATGAAACCTTCCCTTCAGGGTCTCCATCAGCCCTGTGGCTCAGAATCCCACAAACCTGGATGCACCAACCCTGAAGAATCCTTCTGATCACTCAGGAAAATCTTTTGTACCTTCTTTCCTCAAGCCTGGCTTTGCATTTGCTCCTGAGCCTTTTCTGGAAAGCACAGGGATTTAAGTGCCTAAATGTTCTTATTTTTAAAGAATATCCTTTTAAAAAGATATTAAAAAAAAAAAAAATTCTTAGGGTCATTTCTTGAAAATCAGATTCTGAAGTATCCATCAGCCTGAGGATTTAAATTGCCATAAATTAGAGGATTATAACAGCTCAGTGAATGCCTTTAAAACAGTGGCCCTTGCTGTGTGAGCAGGAGCTCTCAGCCCCCAGTCTGGCAGCACAGGCACATCAAATCTCACCCAGGTATTTTTAGAAGGCTCACGTTTTTGTCGTGCTTGGTGACAGCAAGAACCCAAAGTGCCCTGTGTGGTTGCCTGGAAGAATCTGTCGGCCCCTCTTCTGCATCCTGATTATTGCACATCATAAGGAAACCTGATTAAATATTTTATACCTCGGTCCATTTAGTCTGAATGCTTTGACTGCTCAAAATGAGCAAGGAGGGTTTGCCTGCAGGAGAGAGCAGAGCCTGACTTACATTCTCCCACCTCCAGCTCCCACCTTGAGTTTTCCCCTAGAACCAACACAGCCTTCTCTAAGTTAGTGCTGACCCTGCCCCGTTGCTGTGGCCTTGAATTTCAGGTAATTCCCTGATTCCCAGCCCCAACAGAGAGGTTCCAGTGATGGCCTCTTGTGGGAGGAGACCTCCAAGAAGGGGAAAACCTTCTGCCCCCACCTGTTGTCTCCTCAGATGGAGAAATCGGGGTAAGAAAGGCTGAGTCTCCATCCTCCAGCTGCTCCTTTCTGTGGCACTGGAGCACATATTGCTGTTCCAGGTTTCCATGTTCTCCTTAATCACAACGAGCATGGAATCATTAAGCTTGGAAAAACCCCTCTAAGATCATCAAGCCCAACCACTAACCCGGGACCACCCTGTTAACCACTAAACCCTGTCCCCAAGGGCCACATCCACGTGTTCATTGAACACTTCCAGGGATGAAGTGGGGACTTCATCCTGTTCCCACCGAGCTCCCTGAAGAACTCCCACCTGGGAGCATCGTTTCCCTGTGTATGAGAGTCCTCTCACCTCAAAAAAAAAAAAATTAAAACTTAAATTAAAAAATTTAAAAAATTTCCCTGGAGGTAAAGGTGTTCATAACTTAAGGTGCTCCTGCACTGTAGGGAGAGAAGCCATCTGTCTGTTCATGCACCTGCCAGAGGATATTGGAGACATCTTAAAGTGGCAAAGCATTTACTGTAACAAACCACAGGCAGTGTTCCCAACGAAAAATAGGGAGAAGGAGGAAGCTGCCAAGCAGGAAAAGCTTGGGAAGAGGCTGCACTGCTTGGGGAAGTTATTTATTTAAATTTGCAGCCACAGAGAGACAGTTTGGAGGTGGGGAGAGCAACACTTACCGATTCAGTGGCAGGTGGGATGTGGCAGGGAAGGGAGATGCCACCTTTCCCCCAGGATCCCTGAAATACAGCTCTTTCTTCCCCTGAAAAAAAGGTTGTGTTAAAGCCTGCTTTAAAATAATGGCAGCTGTTGCACAAATCAATGGCCTTGGCTTCTTAGCAAAATGCCAGAGCCTGCTCTAACAGCACAAAATAAAACCTAAAAAAATTAGAAGATGTAACACAGAAGGTGTAAAGGTCCAGCAACATGGAAAAAAAAAAAAAAG
Organism: Empidonax traillii; assembly: GCF_003031625.1. NCBI lineage: Eukaryota > Metazoa > Chordata > Aves > Passeriformes > Tyrannidae > Empidonax > Empidonax traillii. The sequence continues at coordinate 172,619 of NW_020956020.1, forward strand.
TCAACCTGATTTTCTGCTGTTATTAAGGCACTGGGAGAGGTACAGCAGCAGTTTTAATATCATAGATATGAATACTATGGATATTTTCCCTTACAACACCCAGAGCTGGACAGGCAAGAGCAATTTCCATTTACCTTATCCTTGTAAGGTGTTTCAGCCTGGTGTCTGTAACAGGTTAGGAAAATGCTGACAGCTGTAGACAGAACCTTGCAGAGCCTCAGAAAAGCAGCAAAATCTTTTCACAGGGAGAAGGAGACAAACTGCAGGGATTTTTTAGCAGAGTTTCCCAGTCTGAAGAATTCTCAGCCAGCTACCCTGCCATGGTGCTCTTCCCTTTGCAGGCTGCCCTCACTGGCAGGTCTGGGCAGTTTTAGCACTGAAAAATGATGACTTATAAAAAATAAAGTCTTGTGGGGTCCTGAGAGGACTGACATTGAGAAATGCCTGTGGTCTGAGGTCACAGAATCCCAGAATCCCAGGAGAGTTTGGCTTGGAGGGGCCTTAAAGCCCATCCCATTCACCCCCTGCCCTGGGCAGGGACACCTTCCACTGGCTCAGGTTGCTCCAAGCCCCGTCCAGCCTGGCCTTGTCCCCATTGTCCTGCTACTCCAGGTCCTTCTAAAACCTCCTCTCCAGCTTTCCTGGAGGCTGTTTCCTCTCATCCTGTCTCATGGCATCCCTTCTGGTGCCCTTTCCACCAGCAGTGCCTGGACAGGGCACCAGCAAGGCACCACCACCCCAGTGGAGATGTACACAAAGCAGAGCGTTCTTCTCCAGCCTCTTAAATCACCTTTTCTGCTGAAGGAATAAAAATTCCAAAAGGAAAAAGGAGCACCTCAGCCAACATGACTGTGCTCCTAAGGCAAAATCCTTAAAAATCCACACTGCTCCCTACCTGGCACAAAGCTCCTCTCCCACACAGGTTTTAATTATCCCACACAAGCTTCTCCCACAGGAAAGCGGGCTTTGGCATCCACCAGGCCTCATCTGCAAGTTTTTAGCTCAAAGGTTTTCGTGTCCTATCTCCCAGTTACAGGATTTTTAGCAGCAATGACAGCAGTTGCAGTAAATAAATTCAGAATAACCATTCTTACCTGTTACAAGCATTTCAGTGACAACCAGCTGCTGATGGGTTCTTTTGTGCCCTATTTCCAAAATCCAAGAGTATATGTTTCCATTATAAGAGGGGGAAAATAAGAAAAAGGAAATAAGGAAAAAATAAGAATTTTATTTCATTAAATTCGTACAAAACTCTACCCAAAACAGCTGCCCTGTAACAGAGAGGAGTTTTACTGTACCTCCAAAGTGTAGAGGGAAGGCCCTGAGTTTACTTCACAAAATGCTGTATTCTGGCTTGAACCACTTACCACCGGGAGGTGTTAAAGGAAAATACCCTTCCCCTAAAAATTCCAGGAGTAACCTTGGGCTGGAGCTCACAGAAGTTACCTGGTGTGACAGGGAGAAAACCTGGAGGCACAGCATCCACTCCCCCTAAACTGGCAGGGTGAGCTGGGACCCTGGAGCTCTCTTCTTGTTTGGGTTTCTTTGCATTTGCAAGGCTTGATGCAAACATCGTGAAAAAAAATAAGAAAAATACATTCATACATAAATATTAATTAAAAGTTGGGCTGTTAGAGGTTGTCTATTCTCCCTTATTCTCACTGCTGGATACTAAAACACAGTTGGGGTTGTGCATGAGTGTGGGTGACAATTCTCTTACTCCTAAAACTCCAAAGGAAAAATCTCATGTTAATTCTTGTTTGATTTTTTTTTTTTTAATGTGCAAATGTATCCAAAATATTGATAATTCATGGGAGAAGAAAGTGAAAAACTGTGGCAAACACAATGTTTTCCAACCTAAGTGATTCACTCTGCGATTCTGTGGTGTTTTGTCACTTCAGACATTATTGGAGATGGAAATTGTTTGTTATCACTGAGCAGGTGCAGAATAATTCTCTCCCCACTTACACCTGAGGTGCTCCTGATGGCTTGAAACTGCTGTGGCTGCTCACAAAGAGCTGCCACTGAAAAGCCTCACGGCAACTGTAAATTCAGTCTCCGTCCCTCAGGGATCAGTACAGGCACCAATATTGCTCAGTGAGTTTATTAAAGGGCCTGGCTGATGGCGTGGATGGCACTGACATCGAATTCACACACGCCCCATGGCTGGGCAGAGCTGCTCAAACCCTTGCTCAGATCTTTTTATGCTTTGTTCCTGGGTGTCTTTTTTTAAAAAAATCTGACTTTATGGAGCTAATTTTATAAAATCTACAAGGATGACATTAAGGTGAAGCTGATCCTTTTAGAAACAATTCCTCCTAATCCTCTGAATAATCTCCCTTTATGACCACAGTAATAACCCATCCAGTGCTTCTCCAGCTGCAAAACTTATCTAGGAAATTTCTGCCTCAGCTTTTTAACTGAAGGAGTAGATTTGGGTATTAACTCAAACCCAAATGATTTCCCAGCTGAAGTGGGTGAATGAATTCCCGTGAGTTTTCAATATTTTGGATACATTTACACATTTAAAAAAAAAAAAAAAAAAAGTAAATCAAACTTTAGAATTAACACGAGATTTTTCCTTTGGCATTTTAAGGGAATTGTCACTCTCACTTGTGGACAGCCCCAGTATTGTGAATAAGGGAGAATAAGCAAAGTGTGAGTTTTATACTCGCAAGAAAATTACATTACAGAAGAAAAGTTTTTTCTTTGCTCAAAATCATGCTAAAATTGAGTTTAAAATTGGATTCTCTCTCAATTTAAGCTTCCCTTGTTTTTTCAAGGCACTCAGAAATACAGACTGTATTAGGAGTAGCTATTTCCATTCTCTGACAAAACCAGAAGATTTTAATATGAAAATTTTTAAAAAAACAATGTAAGTTAAACTGGTTAAAAGTAGGCTTGATTAAATTAGCCCTGATTTAACACTCTGGATTTGCACAGTCTTATCTAAAAGCCAGTCAAAATACATAATTATTAATATCTCAGTTTAATTTTGGCTCGTCAGGTGGCAGGTTCCTGCAGAAGACACAAGAACCTGCTCAAAAGATAAAGGCTCTGACCCCACAAAGGTGACTCTCCAAATTCTACCCAGCTCTCATTATCAGTGCTCTCCATGTCCCTCTCCCTTCAAAGCTGAGAATACCAATCAGCTCTAATGGTTGGGAAGAATTTTTCAGCCTGTTTGGTAAAACTGCCTTCGAGCCACAGAAAGGCTGTGACGAAGTTTTCTAATTAAAACAGTTTCATTAAGCAGCAGAACACACCTTTGTAAATCCCAAAGCTGCCAGCTCGGGGCTGATCCTCGTCCCACTGAACTCCAGAGGAGCAGGATCCCTGTATTTACATTTCCCCCTGTTTGGGAGATCGTAGGAATCAATAAGCAAAAGTTATTCTAAGTCTCAAAAAACATGCATTCTCTTTGGGATTCTCTGGGCAAATTACTTATTGATTTTCCTGAGCACACGCTGCTGATTCCACAGGTCTGGGATTGGCTGGGGTTTCTTCTGGCGTCGTGTCACGTAATCATAAAAATTCTCCTCTGATGTGATGGATATCACCCAGATTTCTGGTGTGTTGGAGCTGATGTGAATAGGCTGTCTCAGAACACCAAGTCTGTAAGGCTAGTGGCCTTCCAAGGCACGTGACAATCACCTGAGATGAGCCCAGGCAGACACAAACCTCACATCCAGGGAAGAGCTGACAGCACTGACCGTACAGAGCCTGGAGCAGACACCTCAGGAAATCTGGGCTTTGCATTCCTAGAACTCTTTTAGACCTCCTTATTTAATAAAAGAATTGTCTTCTACCTTTCCTTTGTAAAGCTGCCCTCAAAGTGAAAACTGAATCAATTTACAGCACAAAACACCCAGGGCAGCTTCCCAAATCCCCTCTCTGTCCTCCCCAGCCTTGCCAGTACAAGACAAGCAGAAGAAAACACACGTGGAGGTTGGTCAAGAGTTTCGTTGTCCAACCCAAGCACAAAGAGAGGGCTGCAGTGTGGTTGTACAATCACAGAATACTCTGAGTTGGAAGGGACCCACAAGGATCATGGCCTGGCACAGGACACCCCAACCATCCCCCCTGTCCCTCAGAGCATTGTCCAAACCCTCCTGCAGCTCTGGCAGCCTTGGGGCTGTGCCCACTGCCCTGGGGAGCCTGTTCAGTGCCAACCACCCTCTGGGGGAAGAACCTTTCCCTGAGATCCAACCTGAGCCTGCCCTGGCACAGCTCCAGCTGTTCCCTGGGGCCCACTGCACCATCAGCCCACTGCACCATCAGCCCATGCACCATCAGCCCACTGCACCATCATCCCACTGCACCATCAGCCACCATCTCTGGGTGAGCCTCGAGCCAGAACCACTGGAAGGCCACAGAGAAGTGTCCACATCCTGATCTCAACCAGAGCTGAAAGGATTTGAAAACCCCCACATTTTTGAGAAAGTTGACCCCTACCAAAATGTCCTGCTCATTTTTGCAGAGGTGAAAGGCCAGAATCCCCGTGGTGTGAGTCAGGAAAGCCCCAAGGCTTTCCCCAAGGATGCAGGTCCTGGGCAATTCCCCATCCATCCCTTCATGACAAACCCCTGGAGCCCTCAGGCCCTCCCTCTCAGTCCCCTCTGCCTGTCCCTGACACATCCGCAGAGCTGTCTGGGTGAAGTGTCACCCAAAGTGACAAACTGTCAGCCTGCATTCCAAAGACGTGTCTCCATCCAGCCCTTTGACAAGCCCAAGGAAAGCCCTTAGAAAGGCTGTCATCAGGGAGCTGTACATGGAATAACTCAGTGAGGATGAGAATCGCAACCCAGGAGCCTTGAACACTCTAATTAACCTTCCAGGAGAGAGTCTCCTTTCCTCTGTGTTGTTAAAATGAATGGGAACAGCACAGAGGTCAATGGCAATGTCCCCACTAGGCAGGAAAATCTCTGTGGCTGGGAAAGAATTGTAAGTAATTGCAATGGAGTGGATGTAATAGTTTGCAAGAAAGCCTGTGTGCCAGTGAGAACAGGATCCATTTTGTCAGTGTTACAGCTTTCCCCCCCACACACACTCTTCCAAGTTATGCAAAACACCTATTTTAATTTTCCATAATTCTTTCATGAGGAAAATCTAGCAAGCTTTTGCCAGCAAGGAAATTTGGCCACGTTGAAGGACATTTTTTTCACTTTCCTCATCTAAGAGGACAGAAAAAAAAGACATTTTTTTTTCCTTAATAACAACCCTCCAGCAACCGTCTGTCCACTCTCTGCAGATTTCCTCATCTAGAGAGACCTGTCACATAAGGAGAGTTAATGCATCAGACAGAGACAAGCTGCAGCGACCCACACACTCACACATATAAATAATATAGAATATGAGATGTTTGTGTGAGCACAGAGATTTCTGGAGGGCACTTTAATATTTTGTTTGCATCCAAAAGTAAATACAGTTCCTTAAACAGCTGCCTCACGGTCCCCAGCCGTCCGTAAATATAAAAAGAAAGTGACATTTGCTTCCAAACAGCCAGTAAATTATATATCTAGAACAGAAATCCAGCCACTCTGCTCTGGTTTGGGCTGGAAGGGACCTCAAAACCCATCTCATTCCACCCCCTGCCATGGGCAGGGACACCTTCCATCAGCCCAGGTTGCTCAGAGCCTCACACACCTGAACATTGGGTTTTTTCCAGCTACAGTAACTCCTATAGATAAAAAAAAGATATAAAGTTTGCCTGTCCTTACTTTGAAGATATTAAAACAAACTCATTTCGAGTGGGCTGACTTGTCAAACTATCTAGATCGTTCCCAAGCCTCCTCATTATTTACCACTTCATCAGCCCTCTGTCATCCCTGTGCTTTATCAGTATTGAGTCTGCACTGCTACTAGATAAAAATATTCAATAGCTTCTGCCTACTCCTAATCCATGCAGACCTCAGTTTTGGGGAGAAAGAAAAAAAAGAAAAAAAAAATCTCGTGTTTTTTCTGCAGCAACTTCAGCTGTATCAGTCACTTTTCAATCCAGTTAACGTGAACTTCCCTGACAGGATATCACTTGTTCTTTTACAGAATGTCAAGCAGACTTGGTTAAATGCCTTAAAAAAAGTCTACTGGACTAAGTATATCAAGCTCACCACTTCCTTTGCCACCTAAATGTGTAATCTCATCCTGATTCAACAAGCTGGCAAGAGTCTGTTTCCACAAAAACCACGCTCGTGTTCCTTCTATTCCTGTCCCTTCCTTCCCTATTAATTGAACCCCAAATTAGATCCACCACTGATGTCCTGCTAACCAAGCTGGAGATGTTCAGATGACACACAGACTTTGATGGGTGGGGGTTGTTCTTTCTAAATCTTTAATCATGCTGCCATTTCGGAGTCCCTGTTAGAGATTTTATCCCCTTCAGCTCCCACTGGGCCTGGAACACTCTAAAGGTTTTGTCTTCCAGGGTTACCCAAGATAACCCTTTTGCCAGGCAAGGTTATTTCTCAGTATTTTTTAGATTCCACATCATATTCCCAGCTGATTTCCTTTTTTTTGTCCCTTTTGGTGTTGCTTTTTTTCACTTTTTCTTTCCAACTTTTTCCTTGACTTCTCCACCAAACACTCCTTTTCCTCGACTGCTGCATTGTGGCATTTCGGTGGGAAGGCCCTCCCAGCTCCAAACTCCATCCACATTTTCATCTTCCAAATTTTGCTTTCAGCTTATTTTTATCTTTTAACTTCTTTCACTGTAAGAAATTCACCTCTCTTTAAGCATTAAGTACACCCTGAGTGCCTCCTGTCTGCGTCAGCTGCAATCCAGCCACACTCAGCGATCCTTAAACAACCAACAGTTCCCATTTCACAACTGATTTGCCTCCATTCCTAATAAAAAGGTCCAAAATTGAGGTGCATGGTGGAAGACACAAAGGCTCCAGTGAGAACCTGACACTGGGGTTGTTTTCTTCTGGCATCACTGGGGTTACAGTCAGGGACAACTCACTGTCTGCCCAATCCCCCTCTCTCTGTGCAGCCAGCAGTGTCCTGAGCACTTACTCTATTTTACTGTAAAACCCACTGTCTAGAATCTGGGTCAGAGCAGTTCACACCTCCCTCTCCACCTTCCTCTTCCACTCGTGGCTCTGTAAGCACACCTGTAGCAGAGGGCAAGCCCACCTGCCCCTAAGTTTGCTAAATTAGGCTGTTATCTTGAAAATGGTTGTAAGCTTTTCCCCTTTCCTTCTTTATCTGTCACTTCAGAGACAGCCTGGGAGACCAGATTTCATTGCTGGAGCTGGCCAGCAGTAAGTTTTGCCCTGAACTATATTTATTTTTGTGTTTCCAAAAGTTTCCAGTCAGAGTATCAAGTTTAGTTCTTATCAGATAATTACACAGCACTTGCCTCCCGAGGCAATTTTAAATCAATCTCAGGAAAGGCAGTAACTATACACTGTAGATAATTATAGTCCATTAAAGTACCTTAAGATTAGATTCAGAGATCACTAATCACACAAGGTCATAAATGCACTGCACCTTTCTGTGGTGGTGTCTGAATTTTGAGATGCAGCTCTTTCTCAGGAAAAAAAAATAAAAAATTTTCTAGGGTTTTTTTTTTACTGAGCAAAATATCAGAGGCAAACAGCAAACTAATTAAAAACATGCTAAATTTTTGCCCTTGGAGTTACTTCAGTTCTCACCCGTCAGTCACGGAGAGAAAACCAAGCATAAAGCAAGACTGTCATTTGGAAGATACTCTTGACAAAACATGTCATATTTTATATTTAAAAAAATGTCTAACCAAATGCCTTCCTGACTTCAGGAAAATGGCTCCTCTAATTGCTGGGAGAAGCTGTGTGAAGTGTGCCTGACAGGGATTTGATTAAATGAAGAACCTTCCCTGCGAGTCCCACGGAGCAGAAACTCTCCAACTCAGGCTCTTCCCCGTGGCAAAACCCATGCACTGACATCACAAAAAACCAAGAAGTGCTTCCCTATGACATGAAATGCTTATTTTAGTGCCACTCAGACCAAGTCACCCTGTGCTGGGGACTCTCCAGATCTGTGTGATTGTAGTTTCTCAGGTTTTCACTCAAGTTACTACTACCAGCTCGGGCTCCACAAAACAGTCTTACACTTAGCACTGGTTCTAGAGAAGGAATTGCACACTTTTTCCAAAGCTCAGCTCTCCAGAGGAGTTATAGTCAGGGTTAACCTTTCTTGATCTCAAAGCAACAACATGGGGTTTACCAGGGTTCTTCCAGTGTTTCAGAAAACTACCCACAGTCAGAGCAGAAACAACAATCACAAACACAAGAAACCTCCAAATGTATTTACCTGCCTCACCCAGTGCTCCACATTCATTAAGGCAAACTCAGAACCTCTGAAATATTCTCAGTTCCTCTCTTTTGAATGACAGATTCTACCTCCCTCACAAGGCAAGAAAACTTTGGACTTTGGGTGCTCCCACAACTTTCCTGAGAGCTCTGATGGCAGGTTTCTTTCTCCACGCTGTGCATCCGGATCTGAGTCCCTCAGGACTCCCCTGCTGTCCATCACAAGGATATTCATCTCACCCAACACCAGGCAATTCATCTGGGCTCATTGCTGTTGGAGATTTCTCTCATTTTAGAGAGAAGCAGGCACTCTCAGAGAGTAATCACCTAATTTTCTCAGACATCCCCTCCAGAACGAGATTAATTTGTGCTACAGGAGCTCCCTCACCTCAGCCAGGATCTGTGAAGTGTACGTGCAGAAGCAGCCACAAACTGCTGACTTCTTTCCCATGCAGAGAACCGGCTCATTAATTTGGGGGTTTCACACAATTAAAAGGCACTAAGAAAGCCTGAAACGACCTGGCCTCCCACACCCTCCCAGCGAGGCAGCAAACAGAAAAAACACGAGGCATTTCCCCCCCCCAAGTGCCCAGTTTGGAGGGTTGGTAAGCACATGGCACGTGCAACAACTCATCCTTGTAAAGGTCAGCAGACAAAAATCTCCTACATGAGGCAAAGATTTGCAGGCAGGGACACAAACCAGCATTTCCAAACAGCGAGAAGGGGGTGGTGATACTTCAAGTTCTCTTCCAGTTCAATAAGTGACACACACTTAACATGGCAAACATGAGCAGCTCCACTCGTCACTGAAGCTGCTCAGCAGTACACTCAGGTCTGCAGAAAAGTCATTGTGGGAGCAGGAGCTGAGTTTACCAGAATGTCAACAGAGGAACACAAAGAAATCGATTTATTGCACCTTTTGGGGGGATCTGAATTGTCTCAGAAATTGCCAACTGATTTAACTTTCAAAGCTGGGCCTTAGGAAGCTCATCTGGAATATATTATGAATCAAGAGTATTGTAAATGTTACATGGTAATGACTGGAGTCCCTTGGTGAGATCAGGGTTGTGTTGTGTTTGCTCCATACATTCAGTAGGAAAAAAACCATCCCATTCCCTACAACATTTGCAATCTTTGAGAGACAAGGCACAGGAAGGTGGAGGAGAAAAGAACAGGCACTATTAAGTAATAAGCCTGTCAGTAAATAGCAGGTCTGTGATGAAATCAGCAGCAGAATCGATGCCTCTCACATCCCTAATCAGTACCTTGCACACAAAATCATTATATTCTAATTAAAAATCTGTATCATTAGTAGCTGAGCGTGGCACAAAGCTGGGCTGAGCCTGGTTTCTAGGGGAATACCATCTAAAAATAGTGTTCTGAGGAAACTTGAAGCACCAGGGGAAAGTCTCCTGAGAACAAAATTCATGGTGGAACATATTGCGGTTTGCTGGGCACCAAAGAAACGAGGGGTGTGGTGTGGATGAGGCCCCCTGACTGCAGCAGGAGCTCTGCAAACTGGGGCACAGTGGCTGTTCCACTCCAGTCATCCTGTTCCCTTGCAGAGCTGAGTTTGAGTCACGTTTGGATTTTCTCTGCTTTAACTGGGAGTTTTCAAACAACAGCCAAGACCTGAGGGATCACCAGAAATTCCATCACTTCCCAGAGTGTCCAACTGGAGTAACAACTGGAGTACAGCTCCAGGAACAAACACATTCCTTCACAGGACTACCAATCAATTAGGGAAAGAATTCACTTGGCATTCATTACCCATTTCCCATCCTACTCGTTGGAGGTAGCACAGGATTCACCAATAGCACCAGATGCAGATACAATGCCACCAGAAAACCCTACAAAACATTTCCCAAAACATGTTATATTCTAAAAAGAACCTAAAATAATAGACTGTATGTCAAAATACAGGTGGAAAGATTTAGGGCTAGACCTTAGAGGAGGGAAGTGTGCACTGAGGTGTGGGGTCAGGAGCCAGAGTGAGACCAGGAGACCCTCGGAGACTTTGGACAGAACCCAAAGCATTTTGGTGTTCCTTTATTTAGAACTAACTAAGAAACTGAGGAGAGAAATAAAACTCCATCCTATCTCATGCCTCTACTCATGACTGGAGAAGCACTTTAGTCAGTGAGCCAAGAAGAAAAAAAAGGGGAAAAGAAAAGAAGGAAAAGAAGGAAAAGGGAGGAGAGGGAAAGGGGAAAGAAAGAGGGAAAGGAAAGAAAGCAAGCAAGAAAGCAAGATAGAGAAAGAACCCAAACCGAAGAAAATTACTATAGACTGCAGTCATTTACCCAGAAATGGGAATGTTCAGTTTCCTGCTCTGCCCAAGTGGAATCAACTTTATTCTACTATTGGATCAGGAAAGATGATCTCCAGCAGAAACCAGAACAAACCTTCCAGATACAAGGCACGAGGAGAGTGCCCAAGCTGGAGCCTGGCTTTGCAAAGCCCTGACTGACACATTCCACCAAGTCCTGCCCGTCCCAGTCCTTGCTCTAAAGTCCATTCGGATATTTCAGCTAATTATTGTATAACTTGAAACACGAGAAGGAAGTGTCTGTTCTTGCACACGGCCAGGGAAGAGCCCTGCAAACTTCTCCTGTTTGTATAATCAGGTTCGTGTTTGCTGAGGCTGCACCAAAGGGGGGGTTTTTTCCTCCCTGCACAAAGACAAGTGGGGACCCGACACCGTGCAAAGATAACTCCTTCCATTTCAGACTACACTGATTTCATGCAGAGGGTTATACAATCTCCATTCTCATAATATTTCATTTAAATACATCCCGGGTAATGGAATCTTGGTTATTTTAATATCGCACCGCCGGCAAATGAAAACTCTCGGCTCAGTCAGTAAGAACAATGTTTGGTTTTGGCCCGGAGCGGAGAAGAGTGATTGAAGCACTCGGGAATTCATTTCAAAGGGCTGTGGAATGCATTTATATGGCCACATCCTCTCCTTCCCAAAACACCCCCCGGCAGCGGAGTCTGCGGGGCGCGGTTTTCCAGAGGCTGCGTCTGCAATCGTCACAAAGCAAACGGGAGCCCGAAGGGGTGATTAATTAAGGGGAACAGGCAGCAAATTGGCACAGACGGAGAACACGAATAACACTTGTCGCAACAAGCAGTTAGAATTTCCTCTCAAAAGCCCAACGAAGATGAGCCGCGGGGCCAACTTTGGAAGTGTGTAATGGCTTTGGTTGGGTCGTTCAGACAGTTCTTGATCCCCTTTAATCCCATCTGACAGCAATAATTTTCCCGGTACACCGGCAGAGTAGTTAAAAACTGAGATGGTCAGGAGAGCAAGAAGGGGGTTTTACAGGCAGGAGGTGGGGAAATGTTTTTATCACCTGCAGCCAAACTGCACCCCACCCATGGAACGGGACCAGGTAAGGGTCGGGATAATAATGTCCGTGGTGCACAATTCACAAAAGGCAGAGCTGTTCCACCTCTAGATAAGGATTCCCCAAGCTGAACAAACCTCAGGGATTGGATTCTTCCCACTGACATATCACAGGGAAAAGGAATTCTTTTAGAAAGGGTTACTAAACAAAGAATGCCCAGATTTATCTCACCTCCATCCATCAAACTTCCTCAGCTCCTTCTGGAGACAGAGCCTTTCCTTTTTATCCGGACTCAAATCAGACACCCACTTCCTTTGGAGGCCAAAATTGCTGGCATAATATTTCTCTTAAACAGCTCAATGCATCAAAGTAAGGCAATTTTTGTAGTCTTGTACTCCTGACAAGCCCCATAAATTCATAAAGGAAAGCACCTGTCTGCTGCTGGAACACTTCTCAGAGTGCTCTCTGGTTTTATCATTTCAGTTCTCAGAGTTATGTCTGAGTTTTGAGGGGGAAAAAAGCAAGAAGCTGGAACAAGGCATGAGTTTTAGTAGAACTTAAACAGAACAGTTTTACCTTCTAATCCCCTTCCTTGAGTTCCAAGAAGACCTCATGAACTCATCCAAGAGTTGTGATCCAACTCCCAAGAACACTCAGCAGCTAAAGAAAACTATGCAAATTAAATGCTGATGTTAATCGTGGTTAATAGTGATTAAGGATTAAACACTCATTAAATTTAATAATTAACTACAGATCCAGAAGCAGGGAGTGGCCAACACCAGCTACCAGTGTCTTTGATGCCCAGGAATTACTGACTGTCTAAGAATTACTGACATTCCTTTAGCATCAGGAAAAAGCAGCAAAGAACATTCTTAATGCCCAGTTGCAACAGAAAACACCAAATTTCCTTTTTTCAGGCCATGGCTGCAGTGGCACCATGTCTGGAGCATTCACATAACAAAAACCCCAGTTTAGCTGCATAGTTACAGCAACTGTGATAAGAACTAGCCATGATTAATGGGGTTTTAAGGGACTCAGACCGATTTTAAACATAAAATATTACACAATAAAAGCTTACAAGGCAAACCATGATTTAAAAAGAGGGAGAAAATCTAATAGTGATGAGCTCGGTGTGCATTAAATCACTGCTGTCCTGGCTGCTGCCAGAGATGGCTTTTAGCAAATTATGAAATCCCAGGATGGTTTGGGTTGAAAGGACCTTAAAGCCCATCCAGTCCCACCCCAGCCTTTGGCAGGGACACCTTCCATCAGCCCAGGCTGCTCCAAGCCCCGTCCAACCTGGCCTAGGACACTCCCAGGGATCCAGGGTCAGCCACAGCTTCTCTGGGCACCCTGTGCCAGGGCCTGCCCACCCTCCCAGGAAGGGATTCCTTCCCAATATCCCATCTGTCCCTGCCCTCTGGCAGTGGGAAGCCATTCCCTGTGTCCTGTCCCTCCATGCCTTGTCTCCAGTCCCTCTCCAGATCTCCTGGAGCCCCTTTAGGCCCTGGGAGGGGCTCTCAGGTCTCCCTGGAGCCTTCTCTTCTCCAGGGCAACCCCCCCAAAACCCAAAGGAATAGGGGGTGATTACAGCTAAAGAGAGAAACACATAAAATATCAGCAAAACACCTGAAAATGAGAACCAAAGGATTCCTTCCAGGTGTGTTTTCATTCCTGAAAACACACACAAAAAAAAAGATTTCAGACTGTCTGCAGTCACTTCAGGGGAAGAGAGCTGAGTTTGGGTTTCTTAAGGGAAGATAATAAAGTACCTATAAAATCCTGTTCTGCCTTTGCTGGGATCTGAAGGGTAAAGCCGTGCAGGAGCCAACTGTGAAATAAAGAGGAATGAGAAGCAGCAGAGCTCCAGCAATGACCTCAGGTAGCGTTCTTGATTTGTTTGGGGTTTTTTTATTATTTCCTGTAAGAAGGAATGTTTAAACGAAACATTGTTTAAAACCTTATGCTATTAGTTCTTAATGAAAGAAAAAAAAATGTCACTGGCACTTGAAGACTTCTGCCATCTGGTTAAAACTCCAAATTTTAACAGGGATCCTAATTAGGTTTCACTGCTTGGAAGAAGGCGCTGGGTGAGGCTTCTTTTATCTCAGAAATGGTGACTCCTGCAAAGCCTGCGAAGGAAGCAGAGTGTAATGGAGCTGAGAAAAACTTTCACAGCTGAAGAAAATGTGGGAAATTCACACCGTTCCTCGGGCTCCTCAGGTGTTTAAAAAGAGGAGCTGCGAAAAGAAACGCTCTCAGAGCGGGATCTCCACGGGGGAGTTTGGGCTGCGGGATTTCTCTGGAACCTTCGTGCCTGCAGGGGAACAAACCTGCGGTGAGTGCAGGGTTATCCTTGGCTCCAAAACAATGCCTTTGCATCTTTCTGCCACGGCGGAAAAGTCTGTGATTTAATCCCTAAGAACGCCATTGCCATCGCTGCAGCGAGCTGAAATCCTTCCGGCAACCACAGCTGATCCTGGGAAAAAAACCATGCAACGTAAAAATATCAACCATTGAGAGGAGGAGAAGGTGCCAGTGCAGGGAGCAGAACTGGCCACTGCTTCTCGTGCATTTTGTTGCAGCAGATACTGTGGGACTTTAGTCCTGTGATTAATCACACCTAGGGGGTTTATAAAGCAGAATGTTTTCTGTAGGAAAGGTGCCAAAGACAGGAGGGGCTGGGCGGAGATCAGAGAATTCACAGCTCACCTGAACACCCCAAAGCTCCATTACACCAAGCCTAAACACCTTCTGTGAATCTTATTCCCAAAAACTCTTTTGTTGTCCTCAGTTGTCCAGTCTTCAGCTGAAAACAATCACAGCCACGCTTTGGTGCATCTTTACCTTTCCACTTTGTTTTCCTGGAGCTGTAAAGGCAAGGAAATAAAAGTGAAAGTAATGGTTATTCAAATATTAAAGAAAAATAGTCCTGTTTTAAAACCCAGGATTCTTCCTTGTACTGGAATCTGTCCTAATTATAAACCCAGAGGACGAGTCACGGTTTTTAAGTTTTGTTGCTATAATTTTATTGTTGCTAATTTTTTGCATGGGTACAGGTTTCCTAATTCCTCCACTCTCGGAGTTCATTATTATCTATCTCTCTGCTTTCCTTACAGAGAGAGGGTTCCAGCAGTAGCAGCTGAGTTGATAACATCAACCCGATATGAAAGATAGAAAAACAATGATCAGGCTGCAATAAAAGAGAAGACAAAGAGGAAGAAGAGCCTTACAAAAAATTAAAGAACTGAAATCACAGCTGTTTAAGAGATGTGGGGAAGGCCTGGCTCATAGTTTTTTAATGCTTCCTGTGCACAGGGCTGAGTGCTGTCATCCAAAAGACAAAATAAGAATCTCCCTCTGGATGAAAAAGTCAGTGGTGTTTGTTTTTTTTTTTAGAAAGCATTAAAAAACAATTAATCATTTCCAAAAGAAGCATTTCCGCTTGAAAAAAAAAGCAGAGAAAGATTCAGAATATTCTGCTGGTCTTAATGAATACAGGGTTTAATAAATTCCTCCATAAAGTCCTTTACAGACTCTTCCAAAAAACCCTAAGTGGTTTCCAGGTGACAGGTCACTGGATTTATCAACAAAGGGGTTCATTTTGCCATACAAGTTGTATTTAGCTGCCTTACCTTCCCTGTGCCGGATTATCCATACAAAGGAAATCCTCCCTGAGATGAGGCAGGTGTTTCTGTGACCTCCTTGGTGCTGCACCGACTTCCAGGAGGAGAATTGGCCCAGGAGCTCCAAAGGTAGGACAGGGGTGGGTGTTTCCTGCTTTTACAGACAGGTTGTGGAATCTCCATCCCTGGAAATGTCGGGAAGGCAAAAGGAACAGGCTGTGAGGGGAACTTCAAAATTAGCTGTGCTTTGAGTGAGGGAAGGAGATGACCCCAGCAACCCCTTCTGATAGAATGAGCTGGAATTAATGGCATGGAAAGGGAAATAATAAAATTATTCCGTTTAACAGAGTAATAAATAAAATAACTTAATTTACTAACTAGAGAGTAAGCTTAAATGTACAACTTACAATAAATAATTGAATCAAGTGAAATTCTATTATTCAGAAAAGCAGCTACAAAATTACGTGCTCTCTGAAGTACAAAATTGAGCTTTACTACATGAAACAACTCCATTTTTCATGTAGGCCACAAATCATATTCTTAAGTACCTAAGACAGGTGATAACAAATTAGATTCCCACTCACAGAAAAAAAAAATCTTGCTTTCCCTTCTTCTGTGCAGCAACAGGCAATCATTTTAGAATGCTTTCTTTTAAGTACAGATTGAAAGTTGGAGAAGAATATGTGAGTTTAAAAGGGAAGCTGGAAAAGAACAGGCTGCCCAGGGGAGGTTTGGAGTCCCCCTCCTTTAGCCAAAGGTCACCCTGCTGACCAGTCCTTGTTCACCAGCATGATTTACACACTCCCACTAAGCTACTGGATTTTGGAACCATTTCTGAGCTGCTCAGCTGCACAAAACACCACCCAGGAAAAAAAAAAAAAAAAAAAAGGGCTGTGGGATATTTTTTTCCAATCCTCTAAAGTAATGTTGCACCTACAGCAAAGAAAATAACCTGAACCCTTGGAGTTACTGTCTCTCCTCCGGTTCGCTGAATATTTTATAAGGACTCCGTAACAAGATTGAAAATGTTGGTGCATAAAGAATTGTGGTATTGATTTAGCTCCCACAGTTATAAAATATGAACCAACTACCAAAGAACAAGTTTCCCCCACCTTTCAGTTGTTATATTTTGCATTCCATTTCATGTTCACAGGCTGGTACAACGTTTATTTATGTTATTGGCAACAATCTTTGCTGTATCAGGGGAGTTCATTATGGCAGTTTTCAGGATACTGACTATGAGAACTTTTCCCCTGGATTCATAATTCAGTAACAAAATAAAAGTGATGAGTGGAATGATGATTTGTACATGTTTTGAATTTCCAAAAAGTGTTCTTTCTCGATTTTGGGTGAGAAGCAACCAGCAAAGTATCTCCCAGGCTTAGACTGAGGGGGTTTGATGCAGTTTCTGCTGCATTTCAAAAGGAGAAGTTTTCAAACCACTAAAAGAGCGGGTAAATGCAATAAAAGTCACCTCAACAAAACAAACACAGAGGTCACAGATGTTTTCTGTGCTAAACCCTACCTGCTTAAATTCATTCCTGGGGGAGGTGGGGAAAATTACCACCCACCATCAACTTGGGGTTTGTACCAACCAGCTTATTTTGAGTGCACAACCTGGAACCCACGAGTTCAGCTCCTTTAGGTGAGGAAATGTGGATTGGCAGCCCCAGCCCTTCTGTCTTGGAACTGTCCATCCATCCAGCTAGCCAGCCAGCCAGCCATCCCAGTTCCTGCTGGGAAAAAGGACAGCATGTTTAAGTAAATCTCTGACAGGTTGAGCTCCCCAGGAACCACCACGTTCCAGCTGCCAGAATGGAAAACTCGAGGCTTTCCCACCAAACTTACCTGGTTTTCCTCACTCTCCCTCCACAGAATCTCCCCCTCATTTTTTTTTTTTAACATCTTTTCTGGGTCCTTCCCAGGGTGGGGGGCACAAGGCTGTGAGCCCTGGGGGTCAAGCAGATGTAGAACTGAAAGGCTGCCTGGGAAGAAAGCAGGGATATCAAATCCACCTTCCTTCCACCTCCCAGTCCCAGCCATCCTTTTTCTTCCACCTGAATCCTCCCTGAATTCTATTTCCAGCTCCCATTTTCCCCTCAGCCCTCTTTCCAAGGGCTTTTTTTCTTTGCTCCAGCAAAGCTGGATTTTGTCTGTGCACTGAGTGTCTCTCTGAGGTTCATGAGGACAAGCTGATCCACAAAAAGCAAGATTCTTTGGAAACCCCTTTTATGCAGCTCACGAAATGCCTGCTGCAAGGTTCCTAAAGCCCAAACCCTGCCTCCTGATTGTATCCACACAGCTCTACAGTGTTTGTTCACAACAGATATATTTACCCTCAATAGAAAAAAAAAAAAAAAAAAAAGCCCTATGTGATTAAACCTGTCAGTGGGAAACCACTGTGCTTTTTAAAAACTGCCAAAATAAGAGAAGTTGCAAGGACACTCATGACAGTGGATCCTTTCAACGTGTGACACCCACCTCGCTGTGAGAAATGAATGAAGCGGTTTTATTACAAGCAGGGTTTCCATAATTTCCTGGTGGTGGGAAGTTTTTTTTTGTGTGTATGATCAGGGGTGTTCTGCAGTTCCTGTGGCTGCAGTTCTGTTACAGCCACGACCTGTTAATAGTTATAATCATGTTACTGTTGTTTGCTATTGCTGTGTGAAGGCGAACCGGG
>NW_020956020.1:191268-212000 GCF_003031625.1 Empidonax traillii
GTCTCAGGCCCTGGCACGAGGCAAACCTGACCGCACCCAGCGCGTGCTGAAAATAAAAGTTCTTTGTTTCACTTTATTTGGCCGTCTTCGAAATTTTAATTTGAGATATTTCTCACATCACTGTGAATTTTTTCACTGAAACCAGTAAAAAAATTCACCAAGGCACCAAAAGAAGGAATAGGGCAAACTGGGGAATGCCCCTCAGAAGCGTCAGGGACTCACTGCCCCCTCCCCTTTTCCAAGCCTTGCCTGGGGTTAGCAGTGAAGTCACCACACCCCAAACACTTGGATCACCTTTTACCCACGAGGAGCCGAAGATGAGACCTTACTGCAGGCTGAGAATGAAATAAAAAACAAAATTAGGGACAGAAAAAGAGCAAAACCAGGCTATTCAAAGCCTGAATATATGGAATTTTATTCAGCCAAGGCAATGCTTACCTCCAGTTTTATTCTCCTATGAAGAAAACCAGCATGAACGGGCCCCCTTTTTAGCAAATAAAAATAACAGGTGGTATTAAGTTCTCAATTTGTAGTCACTTGTGCTGCATGTACACCAGAGCTGTGGAACAAGATGAATGTTCAATCATATTTCAGCACGACTGAAGACAGTTGATAGAAATTGAGGATGTGATGCAGCAGATAAAAAAGAAAGTGGCAGATTCTGATTTTCCTGGTGGAAGTTAACATCTCACTTTGGCTCCCCTGCACCTCTCAGACGAGGAGAGATGGAAAATCACGTCAAGTCTATTAAGCTCTTGTGCAGAGAGACATTGCAACCCGAAATGTCTGTGCCCTCAATTGCCAGCAATGTCAGAAAGCTGTCAGGTTTCATATCTGCTGGAAAACAAAACAATAATAATACAGCTCCTGCAAGATCTGATTTCCATCTGCCGTGCTGATAAGGCTGAGCACAAATGAGACCAGCCTAGAAGTGACAGGGGAACAGCAAACTGTGCCACTCCCCGAGGGTTTCAACAGCCCACACCCCTCCTCAGAGTTCCAAACTGCTGATTTAATTAACAGAACCAACATACCTTTCAAAACTCTTCCTGTCCAGCTTCTTTCCCAGCTGCAGGTGCTCTTCAACAGCCTGAGATGATGCAGCTGTCATTTGGTTTGGCTTTTTAAATATCACGTCTTGCATTGTTGCTGGTTTGATGTTCTTCACGTTAATGTTTTCACTTTTGTTTCAGGTGCTTTGAAGATTTTTTTTTGAAGTACAGTGCCCACAAGACAAGTTTCATCTCAAGCATAATTTTACTTCTGGCAGGAAAAAAAAATATAAAATAATAAGACCAAATACAAATAAATCTTGTGGGTTTGATTCTGAGCTTCATACCTCCCTAGGGATGTGTGATTTAGGGTTTTTCACATATTGCAAGGGCTTGGACTCAGCATCTGTGGCCAGCAACAAACCATCTTAGAAGACAATTCTGGCTGTTCCTGTTCTGGCAGTGGTGGATGTAGTTCCAGGCTGATACGAAGCTCATGGAGCTGAATTATCAAAGACCTCTGAATTTTACACTCAGCATAATTCCCAAGGGAATTTTTGTCAGGGAAAGGATCCCATTTCCACCCAGCTGTACATTCCCCTCAGCAGTGAGAGTTCTAATGAGCCCACAGGTAAATAGGAACTCCCTCAAGACTGTCTCCAACCACAGTCTTGGACCTGCCATTTAAATCAAAACACACGTCAAAATTGAGGCGAATCTCAGGGTTTGAGGATTCCATCTTCTCCTCCTCTCACTTTCCTTCTGATGATGGTCTGGTATTCAAATGGCACGAAATTCTGTAGCATCAGACCTTTAAAATGGGTTTTAAAAAGGTAAATATTCATATGAAAAATCACACATAGCAATAAAAGGTTCTTCCCCCAGAGGGTGGTTGGCACTGAACAGGCTCCCCAGGGCAGTGGGCACAGCCCCAAGGCTGCCAGAGCTGCAGGAGGGTTTGGACAACGTTCTGAGGGACAGGGGGGATTGTTGGGGTGTCTGTGCAGGGCCAGGGGTTGCACTGGATGGTCCTGTGGGTCCCTTCCAACTCAGGATATTCTGTGGGTCTGTGAAACCAGAAAAAGAAGGCAGACAGTTTGGGTTTTGGGTTGGTTTGTTTTTCAAAATTTCTTTACAAGAATAGAAAAAAAAACAATAGTGATGCAATATGTTGCAAATGGTTTTAAAGCCTACACTCCACAAAGACAGCCCAAAGAAATCTTCCCCTCTCCAGGAAATGCCTTGTCTGGATGGCTCAGGATGCTTCCCAGCACCCAGTGAGCAGTGCTGAGGAGCAGGACGCGCTCAGGCTGCAGATGAAAACACCAAAGAAGCTCAGCCCATCTCACCTGTCCAGAGCAAGCCAGATCTCAGACAGGACTGGAAATATTTCCTATAGAGGGAACCCTTCCCTTTTCCCTCTAACAGAGGGCAGGGTTAGGTAGGATGTTGGCCAGGAATCCTTCCCTGGGAGGGTGGGCAGGCCCTGGCACAGGGTGCCCAGAAAAGCTGTGGCTGCCCCTGGATCCCTGCAAGTGTCCAAGGCCAGGGCTTGGAGCAACCTGGGCTAGAGGGATTCCAGTAGTTTCTTGGATGGAGTAAAAACAGGCAACAGTTTCATACTCGACTCTCACGGTGGGAGAGATTGCACAAAATCAATAGTTTTATTAAAAAGCACAAATAAACCTGCCACCAAAGCCTTCCCTTCCCCATCCAGGCAAATTGTAAAGTCATGGAAGAGGGATGTTGCCTGGTGTTTCCCTACACTGATAATTGCTTAAATAAGAAGGAGCTCAAACTCTTTAGAAGAGGTTTTCTCTTCTCCTGATTTTAATTTTAAAGGGTAAATTAAAAGTCAATATTCACATCTAGCAGCACAACAAACATTCTGCTGTGTGCAGAGCCTGGAAAGATTCTCGGTGGGCTGCAGCACGCAGGATTTGCCTTTCAGATGAGGATTTTGTGGTTGTTGGAATATATATCCTTTAATAGAGTTAGAAACACTGCTTAAATTATTTGTCAGTCATGATTAGCCCTGACACAACCATGCAATCAACAAGCTAACAAGTTCAGCATCTTCAGAGCTGTATCATACTCAGGCTGTTTAGGCAATATAAGTAATACCTTGCCTGAATACCTTCATTAAAGGTGAAACAGTCAAACTTTCATTTTTATCTATTACAGACCCCATTTAGCCAAGCTCATTTACAAACCCAGTTGTGTTGCTTCTTAATAACACCAGAAATAAGTTCATGTTCAGTAAAAGCCAGCAACCACTGCAGGCAAGTAACTGAGGGTGGAAAAAAAAAAGTGGCTTTATTCTAATCTAAAGCCTTGTCTGAGGTTATAACAGTCCATTAAATCAATTAGGTGCCTCTTTGTCAGGAAAGATCTGAACCTAGGCTCGCTCTGGAGGGCAGCAAGAGCATCAGGCTTTGTGTGAATTCCCAGTACTTTGGTCACCTGAACAGTGAGTGGCAAAAAATGAATTGCTGAAGGGACCCAACCTCTTCACTGGAACTACATAATGCCTCCAGAGGAAAACAATAAATGAGAAAATAATAAAACAGTACTGTGAGCACAGAGAAATCACACTCAGTTAAGTCTTCACAAAGAGCTATTAAGCAAAGGAGCAAGGTCAGGTGGGCTTTCACTGACCAGAACAATAGCAGGAAACGAAAATCCAGCCAGCAGCAGAGCTCAAGGCTGGTGGCAACACAAAGACAGCATCATGTGCTAATAAATTGCCAGGGCAACCAATTAGATCGTGGCACAGAGTGCAGCTCTGAGGTTTCAGGCCTCTCGAGTTTTGTGAGAGGAGATAAACAAAGCTCCACGAGCAGTAGGTGCATGTGCTGAGCTGCCAATGGTCCAGCAGAACCTCCAGCTTTGGGCTTCCCACACTGAAGCTGCAAATGCAAATGCTGATGCGCTGTGACAAAATCATCACCCTGTCAGTCAGTACCATGGACAGATCCCCCTCTTTGGGCTGGTTTTAACACTCGGAAACTGGGATTTTATTGAAGGTATCACAGAATCACGGAATGGTTTGGGTGGGAAGGGACCTTAAAGCCCATCCATTCCACCCCTGCCATGGGCAGGGACACCTCCCACCAGCCCAGGTTGCTCCAAGCCCCGTCCAGCCTGGCCTGGGACACTTCCAGGGATCCAGGGGCAGCCACAGCTTCTCTGGGCACCCTGTGCCAGGGCCTGCCCACCCTCCCAGGGAAGAATTTCTTCCCAATATCCCATCTAACTCTACTCTCTGCCAGCTTAAAACCATTCCCCTACTCCTACCACTCCATGACCTTGAATAAAATCCCTCTGCATCGTCCTTGTCCTCTGCTTCCTACCCCACACCAGGTCTGCCTTTGGCCACCCTGGGGCTGCTGGTACCTGCTCTGAGCACCCACCACAACCCCTGCCATGAGCAGCTCTCCCAAAAGTCATCTGCAGCACCACGGCATCTGACACTGAGCTGTTGGTTCCATCCAAGTCAAAGGGAGAGGATTGCCCCTGTAAAATTGCCCACCCCTCAGCTCCACATCCCGTGAAATCCCACCACACAATGGTGCTCCCTCTCCCAAGGGAACAACTGCTCCCACAGCCAGGAACAACTCAGTGCTGCCAGGAGACAAGGCAGTTTGAAACTCCTGGGGGTCATCTCTGTCACAGTTTTCAGAAGGATTGCTGGGAGGGTTTATAAACCTGCTATTAAAGTGCTCTTTTCCTCTGCAAAGCAAATCCTCCAACGACACCCAGGGGTTCCACATTTAATGTTTCACAGAACGAGTTTGCTCAGTCTGCGAGTGAAAAAAACATTTTCACAAGGCTGGACACACAGAGCAGCAAAAAGTGATGAGCACTGCAGCTCTCTGCCTCCTGTCACCATCAGAAAGCAGTTCTGTGCAGTACCAAAGCTCTGCCTTCCTGCAAACTATTCTGGTTTTTGTCCTTGTCACCTTCCTACTTCCCTCTGTGGATGTAAAGACACAAAGGCTGCACTTGGTCCTGTGCTTTTCTGACAGTACATTGCTACAAAAATAGAATAAAGCTCCCCCCTCTCCCAGCCAGAAATAAAGGAATCTCCTTAAAAAAAAAAAAAAAAAGAGAGAAAAGGCAACTGAAAAACCCCAATGACTTCTCAAGTAGTTTTTATGTGGTTCTGTCTAGTTTTCTGCCTTGAAAATCCTTCCAGCTCTTGCCCACGTTTCCAGCATCCCTCAAGCAGCAGTGCACTCAGTTCTGGTCTAAGTTTTCCCAGACACACTTGGATAGTCCCCGTTTCTCCTCATTCCCCAAAACTGATGTGACAAATCCACTGGACCTTGCAAGTGCCCCGCCATTCATCGCAGCTCAGTGGGTCTCACAGTGGCCACCAGCCCTTCCAAGGGAGGCTGCAGAGCTGTGCTGAGCAGGGTTCTGGATGGGATGAGACACAGCAAAACACTCCAGTCCTTCCTGCCCCCCTTCTGTGTCCTCCTGGGGTTCAAAGGAGGCCACCACGAGTGACAGCAGGGCTGTGGGCAGTGACAGACACCACAGGTCTCCTGGCCCGGGAATGCTGCTGCAAAGTGGATGTGCTGAGAACTCCTCCTCCTCCACCACACCCACGTGTCTGGGAGCTCTTTGGGTAACACGTTTTTATTGGCTCGTCGACGGGGAAAATAAAAGTTGCAGGCGGCAGGAACTTCACGTGCCCTAAAAAAACAAGGAATGCATTAGCATCTTTATTACAAATGTAATTGGGTTTTGGTTTTTTTTTTTAATTTGTGACTGGGGAAAGGGTCACCAGTTAAAATACACCACTGTAAAATTTGCAATTTAAATTTCATTTCACGCCGGAATGTAGAAGCAGTTTACATAAATAGTACCCATTAATCATTAAAAAGAAAGGTTAGATGTAAATTAGGCTGCTATTATTTTTTTTTCCCGTGATTATTTATGGGTTGGCGAGGAAATTTGTTTTCACAAGCAAGAAGAATTAAACCTTTTTTTGAAAGCAAAATCACGTCCTTACAGAAAAGATAAACTTCAAGCAAGGAAAACAGAGTATTTATTGCTTTGACCCCCAGGGGCAACCATGGGAATGCAGAATTTGCTCTTGCTTCCCTTGGAGGCTGAAGGTTCAGTGTAGCACCTTTTGTATTGTCTCTCCTTTTTTTGGCAGGAATTTGTTCTCCTGTGCCCTGACACCTTCCCCAGGGATCTCAACAGGGGATGGAGGGAAATGATCTCTAAGGTCCCTTCCAACCCAAATTATTCTGGGATTCCAGGAATATATTTACATTTTTTGCTAGAAATGGAGATAAGAAGAGAACCTACTGTTACACAACCATTTATTCTACTGTTTTGGGAGACCTTAGGCCAGTTTAAACTCATCCACCT
Organism: Empidonax traillii; assembly: GCF_003031625.1. Taxonomy (NCBI): domain Eukaryota; kingdom Metazoa; phylum Chordata; class Aves; order Passeriformes; family Tyrannidae; genus Empidonax; species Empidonax traillii. The sequence goes on from NW_020956020.1 coordinate 197,649, forward strand.
TTTTGCACAACTGCTGGATCAATAAATGTTTTCCTCTGGCTGAAAGAAGAATCTTATCTGCTGCTCTGTCAGGGAAAAAATGGTGATCTTCAGATTATATTTGCATGGGTTTATATTAACATGACTTTCCTTTCTTCAGACTGTAGAGATCTCTAACAGATGTTGTCAGCTGCAATTCCTGACTTTGGGGGGAAAATCTTCATTCAAGTTTATATTAGTGACAGTATTTATATTATATTTTATATATTTTAAATATTTATTTATATATGTAAAATAAATATATTAGTTTATATTAGTGCTTTGGTTTGCACTAAAATGAAAACTTAGAACATACACACCTGTTGACCTTTCCCACAATTAACCCCCATCCAAGAAAGGACTTTCCCAAACTCTGCAAAGAATTTTGAAACAGAATTATAACTCAGAAAAGCTGACTGTCCATGAGACTCGGTATCACTGCCTTTCTATAATGCTTCTTTACTCAAATAATCGATACACAGACTGGGTTTTGGAGTCAAGTCTTTCTTTATGCATTGTTTGACTTCTTATGGGGCCTTGGCTTGCAGCTGTAGCATCACTTCATTTGTGATTCACAGGAGAGAGCCTGTTAACACTTGAGAAGCAGCAGAAAAATAACAATTGTTGAAATTAAATAATTCAGCTTTCAGAAAATGAAAGGGGCTCCTTTTTTTTTTTTTTTTCTCTGCAGTCTAGTAGCTTCAAGGCTGATATTTTATCAGCTCACAAGTGCTCATGGTAAGGTTCTCAAGACACCATTCTGTCTTGCATTGTAAAGCTCACAATGGCACTTCTTTCCAAAGGCCTGGCTCACTAAACCATTCCCATTTTCATCTCCGTTATTACATTAATTGTCCCTGCCTTAATATGTGTTGTTGTATTAATGGTTTCAACCATAAAGGCTTGTGAATGCATCTGCTGAGGCCCCCACGGGCAGCACAGAGCACCCCGGGGCTCTTTAGAGGGAAGCAATTTAAACAGCAGCCTTTGCTTTGCATTCAAAAACCTCAGTCAAGGCCTCGTCAGCAGAAACTTTTTGTTCCCTCTGTGCATATTGGTTATTTCACCTGAGGATTAGAACCAGTGGGAAGACAGAAAGGCTTAACAGCCTTTTGTCATCTCCTTGTAAATGCACACAGAAGGAGTGCTGAAGTTTCGCTGTATTATCAGCTGGCCCGTCAGGCTGAACTTCTTCCCACTCCTTTTTCTCTCCCTCTTCCCCCCCTTCACTCGAAATGGAAAATGAGGTCACACCTTATCCTACATCCCCAGCTGAACAGAAAAACACTAACAACTCACCCCATTTACAGGGAGAGGAGGCGAATAATCGAATTCAGAATCTCAAGAAGAGCTGTCAGACAGAACAAGTTTGTGATGTTCCCCCCTAAGGACGAGCAGCAGTCCTTGAACTCTGTATGTGGTTGTTCATTACGGTGCCTTGGCACAAGCCCAGGCAGTGTCTCCTACAGACACCTCTTCAAAAATGTATGAGGGCCTGGAGAGCACAGCAGGGCGGCAGAGACTCCTGGATCCTGCATATTAGCATATTCATTAGGGGTAATCAATAATTAATATGTCACTTGGATGAAACATATGGATTACATTATGTCTTGGCTGGGACTGCTTGGAAAAGATTCACGAGGGTTCAGGCCGTTGTTTACCGGGCAGATTTAATCTCAAGGTCCATCCTGGCATGAACTTCTCATCCTTTATGTCAACTGGCAGCGCTGAGAACTTCCCCCTGGCAGGAGACATCCCCTGGCAGCAAAGCCAGGCCTGCTGATGGCAAGATTTGCTTTCCCCAGGTGTCTCTGCAGCTCCTTCAGAGGCATCTGAGGGTGTTCAGGGGTGTTTGTAGGGCAGAGCAGCCCAAGGGAGCACAGACAAACAAAGGGTGTGAGCCCTGCTGATGATCACACCTCTTGCACCTCCGGGAGCAGAAAGATGTCAAGAAAAAAGGACTCCAACTAAAGAAAAATTGCAGAGCAACCTCTTTTTTAGCTATTAGAGCATGTTATGACTCTCCTCCTGCTGAGGCAAGTGGGGGACTTCACTGCAAACTTCTCTACCAGAGCCTGAAAATACCATCAAACAACACTCCTTCCAAAAGGAAACACCTGCACACCTGCTTTACAATTAATTATTAATAATAAAAATCCGTCCTGGGTTTGTTTTGAAATGGCCAACACATCTTTTAAGTGGCAAGTGTTACGAACGCTTATTGGAACAAGGAAAATTCCAAACCCAAGTTCATCATCTCCCTCCACCCACCTTCAGCACAGGGTGCAAGGTCCTTCCTCTTCTCCCTCACTGCAGAGCCACGAGCTGTCTGCTACCTAGAGCAGGAAAGTTAAAAATAAACAGGCTCCTAATGCATTTTCCATTCTCCATTAAGTTGTCACACCAAGTGGGAAGGGGCACAGAAGAGCAGATTGCACATTATTTTGCAGAAGTGGTTGGACACGCGATTCTCCAGTGGAACAGGGGAGGGAACAGATGAGATAAAAATGCCATTGCAAAGCCGAGAATCCCCTGCTCTGAATCTGCTGCTTCCTCTGCGTTTGTCTCTGCCTCAATCAGATTTTGGCTCTGTCTCAATCAGATCTTGTCTCTGTCTCAGTCAGATTTAAGTGCTGTTCCCCTGAGTTCCCAAATGATATTATTATCATCTCAGAAACATTAAAGGACCGTGACACTCACAACAACAGTGTAAACTACTTTTCCACGAATTCTGATTTCAAATGTGACAAGGAATGTTAATGCAGGAGGTGGAGACCCCTGCAGAAAGATTATGTAACACACTCAGGTTTTCCCTTTAAAAATCCATTTCCATTGAATTATTAGCTTTTCAAAATGAAATATTTCTGAGAGATGATTTAATTTCCCCAAGAGCTATTGGCCTTTGCTTGAAATGAGATATTGGGTTCTGTCCCTGATGATTAATTTGGGGATGTGATGAATAGAGTCAGATGCAGAAGTTGTGCCTTACACATATTAATAATATCAGAATTTAAGCATTTTTACCCATTTCAAAAGAATGTTATGACATCTAGAAAATAAGAAGAGCACGAGTGCATTATTTAACAACATGATTTATGACAAAAATAAACAAATTAAGGGTCCGGTTGTGAAACTGCTAAACAAGGCTTGGCTGTGTAATTTGTAATTCCTCTCCACTAAAACCTTTACCCAGATAAATGTTTTGGGCCTGCATGTTGTTTGTCTTTTGCTTTCAGATTTTTATACCCTTCATTTCCTATTAGCAAAAGCTTTTTAAAAGGCTAAAATGTAATTCCAAATAAAATTGGATGCTGCTTTATGGTAAATCATGACCAGGACCACAGCCTGCGTTCCAAATTGTTAACTCAAAGAACAAGTGTTCCAACAAGGAAAATCATTGTTAAGCTAAAATTTCCTTTGTTTTTATTTAGCTGTAACCAACAGTGTTGAACACAGATTTATTTTTTTTTACCACAACACATTCGTTACCTGATCACAAACACATTTCTAATTATAACTTTTCACCACAGGATCTCACCTCACATCTTGGGACATACTTTTAGCCTAAATTGCCTACTTGGTACTGGAAGTAAACAACTAGTAGTCCAAAGAAAGCTAAAAAATTAGACTTTTCTACACAAGATCCCTCACCTGGAGTTACCATCTCTGTCAGAAACAGCAGGAGCCACGAGCCTGTGGGTGAGGAGCATCTCTGACCCACTGTTTTTTCCTTCTTCAGGAACACCTGGAAAGGAAAAGCTAATGACTTTTTCATTACATAACAACCTCGCTTCCAAACCCCCTAATTGTGCATTTTGAAAGCCTTGCTTTTGAAGGAAAAAGCTGGAGGAAGCTGAAGGATTTATTGGATGTTGGGAAGGAATTGTCCCCTGGGAGGGTGGGGAGACCCTGGAGAAGCTGTGGCTGCCCCTGGATCCCTGGGAGTGTCCAAGACAAGCTCCTTGTCTGCAAAAATCAGATGCCTGATATGAGCTTTGAGGTCCCTTCCCAGCCAAACCATTCTGTGCTTCCATGATCCTGTAAAACAGAAGCTTTTAGACTTTTTCTTTTTCCAGCCTTCCTGTTCAAATCTCACACCTACACACATTTCTACCTCACCTGCAGTACCAGGCAGGGTGTTCCACGGTTCATAAGCTTTACTTAACCCCTAAAAATTGAGAAATCATGTTGATATTACTAAATACAGACAACCACCTGCATTTCTGAGATCTTTGTGGATCTGTGTGGAACAAGAGGTTTAATACCAAACATACTTTTCTTTTTCCATGGATTTTCATGACTTATTTCACTCTTTCAGACCCATTGACATTAAGCAGCTTGGCTGATCCCCACAGTATTTACAGAACTGCCCAGAAATAATGAATAAGCCAAGTCTATTGACAAGTCTTTTGTGTTTTTCTGTCCATACAGGCACATCTCCTTTATCCGTGTTATCCTCATATTCCCAGGGAGAACACCTGGGAATTTTTGCCAGGGATGCAGAGATTTGAAACTCTGATACCACAAAGTAGTTTTGGTTTTTGTGTATTTTTCAAAACAAATATGGCAGGCATTCGAAAATATAAATTAGGGAAATGCTCTTGGAAATCAATTTTAAAGCAGTAACTAGAAAAAAATTATTAAATTAGACCTCTGCAATTTAGTCACTTATCCCAGTACACTTCTTTAACATAAACTTGATAGCTGTTTTCCACTTACATTTAAGTTCTCTCTCTCCCCTTGATTAAACATTATGTAGCAATATAGAGCAGTGCAAAACTCTGAGTCGTAATGATAATTATAATTCATTAAATATTGATCAAATTAAATCTAAAATTGGTTGGATGTCATTCATCTGCTAAATATAAAATAAACCCCTGCAACACGCAAATAGCTTGGTAGCTGTGTACATAAGCTAATAAAGTGAAAATGGGCACAGTAATGTTCTCAGTAAGGAAAGGAGTTCTCCTTAAATTAAAAACTGTAATTTGATCAGGTTGATGATCCCTGTGACTGCCCTTGAAAGGCTGCTGTTGGACTGCTGTCACCAGCAGCATCATTCAGAGTGCAATATTACACTTTTTCACCAAAANAAAAAAAAAAAAAAAAAAAAAAAAAAAAAAAAAAAAAAAAAAAAAAAAAAAAAAAAAAAAAAAAAAAAAAAAAGTCACATGAAACATGGAAGTTTCATCTGCACTTTGGAGTTCCCAAGTGCATATTAAACATCTGATTTTTGCAGACAAGAAAGAGGGTTAACGAGGAACATTTCATGCAAAAAAACCTGCCTCTTGCACAACTGTTTGGCCAGAGAGCAGCTCTGGGGAGATCTCCTTCCTCACAGCTGGTGAAACTCAGCCATTTCCTACATTTTCTCTGTGTTTCACAGCGAGACATCGAAAGAATCATCAGCTCTTGTCACCAGCTCTGTGTGTCCAGCATGGCACAAACTGACTGCCAAGACCCACGAACCTTCAGGGTGGTTTTCTTCATACCCTAAAGGTGCTGATTTCAACTCAAAATAAATGTTCCCTTGCTTTTTTTTTTTTTTTTTTTTTGTGGAAGGAGTTGGTGCCTCTCCCAGCCCTGGGATGTCTCTGAGTAGAGTAAAAGAAAAGTTTGGAGCTCCATCCATCCTGGTGGCAGTTGGCAGACAGGCAGTTTTATGGAGTGTTAAATTTTCATAGCCCTGCTGTATTTCTTTCCTCCCTCTGTGAAATAATGACACCCATAAAAGCTCAGATTGAAAGATTATCTAAAGTTATTATGGAAAAATATAATTTAAGGGAAAAAACAGAGTCCTAGCAATGTGTAGGAAAACAAGCAGATGCTTTCACTGAGACTGCCAATTAATTTCTTACCATTAATTATTTCCCCACATTCTTCTTAATTTTATAGATGTAAATACTTAGATTTGGATTTAAGCCATGATGTCCTAAAAGCTGTAGCTGGAGTCACTATAACAAAATATACCCTGATGAACAATTAAATTTAATTTTACTGCTCACATATAAATAGGAGATTATTATTACAAATAAATAGGGGATTGTTAATAAATTCAAGACTGCAGCTTGCCTTTGTTGTTACACATTATAGTTGCTGGACAATTATTTTTGAGTTTAATTATACACAAGGGGAAATAAAATGCCTGACAGAAAATAAACTTCATTAAATAAGATTGTTTTAGTAGGCTGAGTTACATGGTTTAACTCTTATTTACCCCATGGCCTGTTCACATTACACTGACAATGGATGCAGTGGATGAAATATGATATAAATTATACTTACCTGATCTAGAAGCCTGTTTGATATGGGGGTAAATCACGGTTCCAAATTTTAATACACTGAAGAAACTGAAAATCTCACTGGTGTTAAAAAGCCTTCAGGTAACTGAGGGCCAGGCAATCGTTTGGAATCAGTGAAATAATCGGATTTTAATGGACAAAAGACCAAACTTCAGCTGGCAGGGTGTCATTGAGGAGAGGCACCACCTTTCCCAGCCTCGTTCAAGCAAATGGCACAGCAAATGCTACGAAAGAAATACAAAAATCATCCCAAAAGTGAATCCTCTTTATCAAAAACCCAGGCCAGCTTTGGCTGCCAAAACTCTCCACTAACACAGCTCAACCCTCTTGAGTGACAAACCCAGCACTGTCACACCCCAGCGAGGCCACTCGTGTGTCCCCACGTGTCCCCAGGGACAGCCCCAGCCCTGCGAGCTCAGACTGAAATGGAGATTTTTAGGGGTTTTTTTAAGTGGTAGAAAACGGTCAGACTGAGACAGGAGGTTTCAGTCCCCGGAGTGGAAAGTTTTAAGGGCAGTTTAGAACAATTGAATTTGCCCAAATGTCTGGGAGATTTGGGAGCTGAGTGAGGACGTCCCAGGAATGTACCAATGCACAGAATTGGGATGATTGATCCGTGTGCCACGCAGATGGAGGAGCCCTGATTGCATGCCAATAAGGAAAGAAAGCCTGCTAATAAATGTTCCTAATAATATGCCTTTGAATTTTCCATGCTACTTTGAAAACCAGATCCAGAAATTCTCAATTACACTCTCTTAGACATAGAATATATTCTGTGGAAGCCTATTCAAAGGTTGTGGCTTACAGTCTCTATATAATTAGTTGTATAGCTATTAATTTTTTAGGGCTTTTTCAAATGATCTTACGACAAATAGAAGAACTTGTCAGGTCATAAGACCTGTTTCCTTCTGCCTGTCCACAGAACTTGAAATATTTTCAGGTGCATTCTCACCTCTCTGTGCCCACCCTACTCCAATGTTCATTTTAGGATTTTAAATGCTACCAGTTGCATAATTAATGCTCCACAATTCTCTCTGACTTCCTCTATTTCTAGACAAGAGGGAAAACCAAAGAGGTCTCGGTGCAGAAACCTTTTTTTTAAAGGTCACCTTTATTATAGCTGAGATTATCTCCCCAGGTTCTCAGTGTTCAACATCCCTGCTTTGATTAAACATCATCCTAACATGCCATGACTATGAAACAACCTTTCCCCAGCCATCTTGCTGTGGGTTAGAGACAGAAATTCTTAAATATAATTAATGGCCGGGTACAACCATCTGTTTTCCACGGATTTTCCAGAGCCACAGGACTGTGAGGTGCAGGTTGATACATGGCTGCCAGTGATGTAAAGTAATCAGTTATGTCCTGGGAAAGCACTGTTTTGTGTTTTTCATTCACTGTAGCCCAAGAATCGGATGGCAGACAGGTAATCTAAGAGCCATTAAATGTGTAAATGATGCAGTCATTTACAGAGTGGAAGGAGGAGACAAATCTGCGAAGCACTTTGAGAAGACCATCATTTGAAAGCCACGACATTATCAAACCTTCCACTGCTAATGCATTCAAACCCAACACAGTAAATTTGTTAATGCTGTCAAATCCTGTTTATTCCACGCTGCTTTATCTGTCAGGGGCAAATGTTTACATTATCACTCCTTCTGAGACGTCCCTTTATGCTGCCCTTGTAGCAGAGAACAGAAATACCGAGCATTTTAGCACTTCTCAAAAGAAGAAAAAAAAACCCCAGTGAACAGATTGTTCAGTTTTAGTCTCCATTAGTGAGTTTCAAATTCTGACAGAGGAAAGCTCAGTGATTTAAATAACATTTCAATCATCAATCACTCAAAATTACAGCTGAGAGAGATGAGAGCTGAAGAACGGATCAGGCTGTGGCTGAAGCTGCTCCACAATTAAGTCAAACCCTCATGAATCAAGGGGAACATTTGGGGGACTGCTGGTGCTTCCACTCTTACACGTTTCCCCAAGCCATTGTTTCAAATTTGTACCACGATGAATTTAGCAAGGTTTCTAATCCTTATGTAAGCTGGAGAAACACAAGGATGTTTCACATTTAAAATCGAGTTTTTCAAATTATGCTGCATTTTCAGCAACCTTGACAAACCTGCAGGGTGATCATTCCTTCCAGTGTATCACTGCAGGTTTGAAAAAAAACACCAAACAGTAATCTGGTTCATCTGGTACAAGACTGGAGAGACAGGGAAAGATAATCCTGTGCCAAAAGGTTATTCCAAAGGGCATGTCCAGCCTGGGATGGGTTTGTCTGTGTAAAGATCCCCAATTAGTTGAAGTGCCAGCTCTGACTCTTCCCTCTCACCCACCACACAGGCTGGGTTCTGGTAGGTTATAATTTTCCCAATTAACTGAAATCCAGTTATTTTCTGCTCAGATTAGCAGCTGAGATCACATCCCTTGTGGTGGCTAAAGCAAATTCCCACTGTCTGATACTTCCAAGCACAAACCTCACAAACACATTGGTGTTGCCTTTGTAATCCTGTTACAGCATCTCACAGTCATCACCAATATCCACTCTAAATGAACCCTCTTAGCTCACAATCTCCACTTGCCTCGGGCTCAGATGTGAAATTAATAGTTTAGGTGCTGCTCCTGCATTAGGAGGTTTATCCAAGTACCTCTAAGCTTAGCAAGTACCTCCAAGCAATTCCAGAAGATTATGAAGCCACAGTGACTGTGATTGTTTTCTTACTTATTGTGTGGCATTTTCTGGGTTTGGGGATGGGAATTTTCTTCCTTTCCACTGAAAGGGAGTAGGAGTAAGCAAATGCAGCTTCAGAACTGAATTTGGATCAGGACACAACTTTCTCCTGGGTGCTCACACCCAGGGCTTTCTCTCCCAGCCAAGGATCCTCTTTTGATCAAGATGTTGCACTTTTGGTGGAAAATGGTGCTAAATTCAGTATTAGCTCCCTACTACTGAATGCATAAAAGGAATGTGCAGACACATAAAAAAGTAACAGCACTCACTGCAAGATGTGGAGCCTGAGCTGCTGGAAGTGTCACCAGCGAGGTCACTTTGAGCCCCACACAGGCTTTGTGATGCCACAAAAAAAGGGCTCCTGGTGGGCTTGGCTTTCTCTACTGATTTCCAAGGACCCCTGAGAAGATCAGACATCCCCAGCACACTTAGAACAACATATAAATCACTGTTCTTCACCTACTAGGACGTGACAAGAGCTTCTTCCTCAGGATGTTTTCCAAAGGTCTCACTTTACAGCAGGCCTGATGTTCTTCCTGAGTTCCTGCTGTTCTAAAGTAGCTTACACAAAACCAACTGACTAAACCTATGAAGATCATCCTTGTTTGTTGTCTAATAACAAAGATCCCTGGCAGATGTACTTCAAAACAACAGCAAGTCTCCCTCATTAACCTGTACAGAAAGCACTCTCCAGGAGAACAGAAGCTGCTGCATCAGTGGGCAATTAAACCCCTCAGATATGTTTCATACCACATTCCAGGCACGTGCCAATATTTAAGCATCTGCCAGATAGCAGGTGGTTTGAAAATCATTATCTTTTCAAATTATGGTGCTAATGGCATGTGTGAAATGACTGAAAAATTACATGTTTCCCCTTCTCCATCATTAAAATGAAATAAATTGCTGCAGCACATTATCTAAAGCTCGAGGAGCACAAAGCAGGGGCAAACCTGGGTTTCCCGTTTTCCACCCTGCTCCATTACCGTGGCCTCTCCCATTAATGATGGACTATATTCTGTGATATTTGACTCTTGTGACTTCCCTCTACCTGGAATAACTAAAGAGGACCAAAAGCATCAGCATCAACTGGTTCTCAAATGGAACAGAGCTTGGTAATTAGGAGCAATCAGCCAGTTCTTGGAGCAGCATTGACAGATAGCACAGTCTGGCCATTAAAAGAGTGGAGAATTCCAGTAAGAATATGGGGACATACATGGGAAAACAAACACTGCTGAAAGGGGGACGAGGGAGAGGATTCAGGAGGGAAGTTGAGCCCAGGGAAAAAGGAGGGGTGGGAGGACAGGGGTTTAAGATTTGGGTTTGTCTCTCATTACCTGACTCTGATCTGATGTTATTTCTCCAAGTCCAGCCTAGTTTGCTCGTGGCAGTAATTTCTGAGGGATGTCTCCCTGTCCCCAGCCCAACCCAGGAGCCTTTCCTCATCTTCTCTTCCCCCTGTCCAGCTGAGGAGGGCAATGATGGGGTGGCTTTGGTGGCCACTGGGCATCGGGGGGGTCAACCCACCACACCAGGACAGACAAATCCCTGGAGGTTTTTGGTCTCCCTTCAGTTCAGAGCTCACACTGAGCGAGTTCCTGGTTCTCAGCACAATTCAGTAAATTAGGAATTTAGTTTCTTTTCTGGAAGGTTGGTGTGCTTTGGGTGGAAGGGGCCTTAAAAATCATCCAGTTCTGCCCCCTGCCACAGGCAGGGACACCTTCCGCTAGACCAGGTTGTTCCAAGCCCTGTCCAACAGCTGAAGTTTCTGAGGATAAAACATTTTTGAAGCCTTTGGTTTGGGTGCCTGGTTGCTGAGCATGGCAGTGTTTTTTCTGCTTTTCCAAACCATTCCAAACATCCTGCTGGGTGATATGGGCATTTGAAAGCAGGAAGGACATGTCCAGGACTATCCTGCTCCTCTTCATCCATTTGTCATGGAATGGCCTGGGTTGGAAGGGACCTTAAAGATCATTTCATTCCAACCATGGCCAGAGATGTCCTGGGTGAAACCAGCTGCAGGCTCAGAGGGAAGGGTGAGTTTGTGCTTCACCCAGTGAGCATGATCCTTGGAAATTTGGTTTGTGCCCTATAAAAACAAAGGGAGAAACTTATGTAACCCCCTCATCAGGAGATAACCTGAAAACAAGTGATGTTTGAGGGTGATATGGCTTTCAGGGTCTCTCCCCACGCTACAAATGACTGGAGGAAAGGACTCAAGCTCTACCAATAAATCAGGCAGCCAGTTAAGGATTTAGGTAACAGGCTGAGTTCATTTTGGGCTGTAAAAGTTTTCTGAAATAACTTGAGCAAGACAGTTCATCTCTCTTTCTTTTTTTTTTTTTAATTTTAAGCCATCTCTATTAAACAAATAGTTGCTTCAAAAAATTCCTCCTGTTTCCAGATCCTGAGCATTCGAGGCGATTCGAGGCTTCCCGATATTTTATATCAAGATAAGTGCCAGTTAAAATGATGCACGAGCAATGGGAAAGCGTTCCTAAGTATTGGAGGAGAGCTGTTATGTGCTTTAGCTCAGTAGCCTTCTGGCACAGCCCATAAAGACGAAACAATAGGGAAGATTTACTACAGGAAGGAGCTGTAAACAAGGCGCGAGTCAGTGCAAAAGCGAGCTGAGATGCAGACACAAAGCCAAGCACCACGCAATTCAGGCACATTTCTATTTTGCTACCTAAAACAAACATATAAAAATCATGGCCCATTCAAACCGGATTTTTTTTTTTTTTTTTTTTTTTTTCATTTCAGAGAGGATCGGTGCTTTGGAAAAGCCTCGCAGTTTCTAGAGGACTCCACGCTGGGAATTAAAATACCCCTGCAGCATCAGTGATCGCCATTACATTTTGCCTGCGCCCATCCCTTATTGCCTTTCCCATATTACCTGGTAGCATCAAAAGCTCTGCTCCATTTACTTTAATCAAAAGTTCCCCACAAACATCTCTCATTAGTATTTAGTCTGAATGAAGCACCTCATCAAAACCTCCAGCGATTCCACTGATCACAGCCCACCCAGCTGAAAGGCAAAGAGCAGCAAAAGCCACAAAATTGGGATCATAAATCACACAAAATGGGTTTTCTCCTAAATATTTCCAGCTTCATTAATTAAGAGAGCACTTACCAAGCCGGTTGAAGTCCTCAGTGGGTTTTAACAGTGGAGTCGTGTCAGTGGTCTCAGGTCACCTGCATCACTCTGTGCATATTGAATTATTTACCTGGGAGACAACAGAGCAGCTCAGTACCAGAAGTGACCCGTTGGAGAGGTCTCTGCAACACTTGGATTGAAATTTTCTGACTATAAACTCATGTTAACTGTGGCTAAAGCTTTCTGAACTGCTTTCTTCATGTTTTTATAGGGAAGGAGGTTGGATGGCCAATTCAGTTCCAGCACCATAACCAAACCAAGAATCTGGAAATCGCAGATTTCTCTTGATTATTTTGTTTCCTTTCCCACGAGGAATGTGATGGATGATGGATGGGATGATGAGCAGTATATGCACACCTGTCTTCAAGCATGGAGACAATCCATTTGAAGCCTGTGCATGTGATCCAGCAATACCAACAGGGGCCACAACCTTTTCAAATCCTGCGAACTAAAAAAGAAAAAAAAAAAAAAAAATTGGAAATGTGAGTGGAAGATTCAGGAGAAAATTGAAATAAAAATCATTACGAAATCTTGCTACTGAGACAGCAAACATTGCAATATTGATTGAGGGACTTCTCCTCTGCCTTTCTGCTGTGCACAAAATTAACTTTCATTTCCCATCTAGGGCTCTAATTTGTATTCTTGATTACATGAAGGAGCTGTCCTTCACAGTTAATGGCAGATACAAATATGCAGATAAAATATATCAAAACTATTAGGTACTTTCACATCCAGAAAAACCCCTTTAAAAAAAAATCCTGTCTGCAGAAAACAGTCACTTGAGAAATCTAGAGGCTACAGGCCACATTTCCACCTAATGAAAGATATGGAGAGATTTTAGGGCAGGAACCTGTCAACATTTTCTATATTTGCATCGTTATTCACATAAGCACTTGTAGAATATTCTCCTCTGTCATGTTTGAAAACGTAATTTCAACTCCTCATTTGCTCAAGGCTTCCTGAAACAGGCACCCACTGTGAGGAGGGCTCATAAAGCGGTTTAAAAGGTAGTTACAGAAAATAGAATGCACAAATGCCGCAACAAGCACACCAAGATTGCTATTTAATCTGAGATCACTCCTGGCATTAAAGTTTTACAAATACTTTCAAACCTCTGCACGTGGCAGGTGATGGTTAAAGCTTTCCTATTCATCACTGCAGCGAGTGAGAGGTTGTTTTGTTAAGGGATTATTTCATTTTGATCCTGCTAAGGACATGCTGCAGTGGTTTCACCCCCCAGCCTTCCCTGTGGCACAGGGTGCCCAGAGAAGCTGTGGCTGCTCCTGGATCCCTGGAAGTGTCCAAGGCCAGGTTAGAGCAACCTGGAATAGTGGGAGGTGTGGGAGGTGTCCCTGCCCATGGCAGGGGGTGAAAAACAATGATCTTTAAGGTTCCTTTCCACCCAAACTGTTCTGGGCTTCTGAACCAGAGCAGTGTTTGATCCCTGTTCTGCCAAAGGTACCACATTTCAGGGTTGAAACAGGACTTAGAAGAGATCACAACTTTTCATTACCGAGAAGTAAAGAGAGATCTTGTTGATAAAGTGGAGGGAACCTCAGCTTGGGTTTCCTCTTTTCATTTTCATGGGCTGGAGAAGATCTCTGAGCTCCTCAAATCCAATCACTAACCCGTGGTCGCCGAGCTCACCACAAACCCACAGGCCCAGGTGCCACATCTGCACATCTTTTAAATCCCCACCTTCCAGTGCCTGAGCACCCTTTGGTGAAGAATTAGTCCCTAATAAATATCTAACCTGAACCTCTCCTGGCACAGCTTGGAGTCATCTCCTCCTGTCCTATCGCTGGTTATCTGAGAGCAGACACAGACCCCCCCACACACATCTGGCCACAATATTTAGTTTGAATAAATCAAATAATAATACACAATAATGATATAATGACAATATAAAGTAAATTAATAGTTATGTTAAATAACAGCTCTTGAAGGCAAATCTGGAACCTCACCTTGAAACTGGATTTTGAAAATAGAAATGCTGAAGAGTCATTTTTTTTAGAGCCCAATCTCGGTTGCCTTTAATATTGCACATTAACTACACATGGGTTAATAGAGTAATTTTTTTATTTATAATTAAAGTCACTGTTGGGGTGCAGTAGTGAAAGATTGCATAAATAACTTCAGCAAGG
>NW_020956020.1:212065-233395 GCF_003031625.1 Empidonax traillii
ATTTTTTTTTTTTTTTTTTTTTTTTTTTTTTTTTTTTTTAAATGGAGAGCCAACTTGTCTCAAAATCCCCAATGGCTGAAAGAAATGGTTCTCCAAGTGAATGGGAGCCTAATCATTTACCACAGGTAGTAAATGCAATGCTGTGTTTCGATGACTTTATGGATAAGGAGCTCATTTGTGTGCCATTTCCGATAGGGGTTTTATGACTAACACTAATAAATAGGGGAAAATATGTTCTGATTTTTAACAAAATGCAGTTTCCTATCACAGCAGTTTGTCTCAGTTAAAGCAGTGCCTTCTACCTGGAGACAAGGTTAGGGCCAAGCTTGAAAAGCAAGTAAAGATGTGTTAATTCTGCTCCCCCCCGCACAGATACACACTGTACTCTTTAATTGCTTACCACCACTGCCATTCCTTTGCATAAAGTTAATTGGCAATAAACTTTCCCTGACAGTAAGATTAAAAAGGACTAAAAAAAAAAATAAATAAATAAAATAAAAAGAAAGAGGAAAAAGCTCCCAGTTGTTTTCCCTGTGCTTTTGCAGGAGTCACCTTTCCCCAGCAGCCACCAAGCCACGATTATCATACGACAGATCACAGCGTGGCACCTCCTTTTTTAATTTCCTCCCTGGGAAGAAAGTTTCTGCCCTTTCCTTTACCTCCAAGTCGGCCTCTTAGGTTGCATAAATCAATACAGCAGCATTTGCTCTGACAGGGCTAAGCCAGTTTGCCACAATTGATGATACAAACCCCTGTCTGCACACCCAATTAAATATTAATTAAATACGAGCAAACAAACAGAATCTCTTGCCAGCAGAGGATGGGAAAACCTCTCCAGTGTTAACTATTGCCACTGTCAAGCAGGACCTTACAGATGATGCTCTGGAGCTCTCAAGGAGGCAACTGTGGTGGAGGGAGTGAAGCCCAAATTGCCGTGCAAAGCTTTCAAAACACTCTTGTGCCCAGAGGTTTGAGTCCCACGAGGGGGTATCAACGTCCTGCCTCCTCACTGAGGTCACACTCGTGTCCTGATTCATCCCAGGCCATGGGAGATGTGGATTTATCATGTTTTATAGGGGGAAATGGGCTCCCAGGCATCTCTGGAGAGACAAACAAGACCACAGGGAATTTTACCTTGCCTGTAGTTATTTCAAGATCTAGAGATAATTCTGGGTATAATCTAGGTATAACTCTGTAGGGTTATAACATGGGAGAGAAAGGTTCTGTAGACCAGAATTAACCAGGCACTGACAGGGGGATAAACTCACTCCATAATCCAGTTCAAATCAACCTTTGGGACCAAAAAGCTCTCAAATCAAACTTTTAAAAGCAAAATTTCCTTGAGAGGAGAAAAACGGGAGGAGGATAACCAAAGGATTATAAAAATCCTCTTTCCTACCTGCTTGCTAACTCCACAGACCTGAGTGGATGTCAGCCCATAATGAGCTTAATGTCCCAGCTAAAGTCAGCCCAGTTGTTTGCAGTTCACCACCAGGGTGGGCAATTTTCAGCAGGAAGTCTTGAACACCGTTGTCACTGTCACCCATTCAGTCACAAGGGTCATAATTCCAGAATGATGGAACATCCCTTCCTTTTGCTGAGAAAGGGAAACTGCCTTTTTTTTTTTTTTTTCCACAGGCTCAAGGTTAAAATGTTCGAATATCTGTTTGCAAACTTCCCTGGGACACACTCAGAGGGCATTTATTTGCCTGGCTTCCAAGGCAGCAGGAGGTGAGCAGAGCTTGCACCATTGATTAAAACACGTGAGAGAGGATTTATTATTAGATAGTTGTCTTCAGATTAAAAGCAGCAATCAGATTTGCATTTTTGTGTTCAGATTTCCTTTCTTGCAAATCACCAATTGCATAACCTGCATTTTTGCCTGTGTTTCATTACTGACTGCTACAGCTGATGGTTTGTAAGTTTAGGTGCTCACCTGGGTCTAGATTTGATGTCCCCCCCCCCCCCCTCCCCTCAGGTCAACATTCCCACTTGCACCCAAAAACTGCTGATAGAGTTTCGTTTCTAAAATAGATTTGCAGCCATACCTTGGTGTCAGTTGTGCCTTTAGATCAAGAAGGACCCAGATCTGGGCCCTCTGGAGACACAAATGGGGAGAGAGAGGTTTTTCTCTGCACGGTTTATGTTAACGGTGTGGCTGCCAACATTGTTCTTCTGTTCTATATTTATTTATAGATTCACATACAAGTGTGGAAATACATTTTCCACAGGTTTTATTCCTGTGATTCCTTGAAAGCAGTAGGCCCAGCTGCCTAGAATTCAAGATTGTAAAAGTCTTACTCTTGCACTGGTGGGAAGGAGATTGTTTTCGTTTCCATTCCTCTTAAAAAGAGATTTCATTTCTGCCACAGAACACCTAGGATCAACAAACCCTTTCCAGTGCAAAACTCACAGATATTTGGCTTATTTTCTTCTGGAATTAAGGATCCTTGATGGAACTGGGGTGGTTTGCTCAGCTTGGAGAAGAGAAGGCTTTAGGGAGACCTCATTGTGGTCTTCCTAAGGAGCTGATAAAAAAGAGGGAGAGTGGCGTTTTTACACAGGCAGAGGAGGAACAGTTTTAACCTGGAATTGGAGAGACTTAGACTAGATATTGGGAAGCAATTCCTCCCTGTGAGGGTGGTGAGGCCCTGGGATGGACAGAGAGGATGGACAGTCCTGCTGGATCCAGGGACCTGCCCTCGTCTCGGGACTCCCTCCTGCTTAACCCCAGATTTCACAAGGTGTGTCCATGCTGTGCTTCATGAGCATGTGAAGTTCTCCTGTTTAATACATGCTATTAAACACACATCTCAGCTGACATGAGGCAACAGACAACATTTGCCCTCCAGGTTGTCGTGTCCCCTGCAGACACTCACCTTTCAGGCTGGCAACAAGCAACATTCACCCCTTCAGAGAGAGTTCTTAAACCACCTCCTTAACCACAGCCCAGATCTCCAGCCTGCCTTTTGAAAAGCTGGTGCCTCAGAGTTATTTTCCACTGTTGATTATGTATTCTGTGCCAGCAGCACATAAAGCTCTAAAGCTCATCATTGTCAGTAAAAGTCTCATGCATGTAAACAAGGACTGAACTTGCCTGTTACTTAAGAACAGAGCTCAAGTCTGCTTTTTTGATCCAAGCCTTGCTGCTCTTACAATTTCTGAAGGTTAAGACAAGTCTGTTCTTAAACAAAAAAAAAAAAAAAAAAAAGAGGTGACACACACAAAATCAAATTCTGATTGCAGTCTGGCCTCCAAATCAGCAATTTAATTTAGCTGTTATTTTGTAAATGTCCTACTCGTGCCACAGCACACAGTAATGTCCTTGCATAATAAATAGCAGGCCATTTAAAAAGGAAAACGGTAAAGTGAAAAAGCAAATTAAAAAAAAAAAAAAAGAAACAAAATCCAAACAAGTGAAACAAAAACCACAGGCAACACCACGGCATTTCTGCTGCTGCTGCTGCCGCCCTCCTCCTTTCATTGCAGCTGAAATCCATCCATCTCAGGGTCACACACGGACCATTTAAAATTGCCACCACTGATAAACAATGCAGAAAGGACAAATCCAGCTGTACTTGACACCAAAACCAACTGCAGGGTGTTCTCCTCTGTCCTCACCACATCCACACCTGAGTGAAAAATCATTGTCCCAACTTGAAGGAGTGGAAAATGACAAATATTTTGGAAAATGACAAATATTTATCGCGCCTGGGGGTGTTTCAAAAGTAAAGGATGGAAAAAAACAACCCCAAATTACCTCAAATCACACTGTGGGAAACACAGGAAGAGAATTCCAAACTGGACTTCACTGGCACTTGGAGATGGGATCAGGCTCTCGGAAGCTTTAAAGATGGAATTTAATCTAGAAAGACAGACATATATTTTCCTATTAGTTCCAAATTCAATAACTAAACCCAGCTCGTATAAAAATCTTGGATTCCAGCTGTAGCCTGCGAAGAGCAGCAGAACTGAAACCACCCCAACACACCGCTCAGGAGTAAAACAGGCAAGGACTGTTTAAATTCCAAGATCCAGTGGTATCAGATGATATCTCTGGAGCTGTGTTGGGGTTTCAGGGCGAGGTTTTGGTAGGGGAGGAGGCTACAGGGGTGGCTGGAAAGCTTCTCCCATGGTCACTGGAGCCAAATCCAGGATGGATCCACCACTGCCAAGGCCAAGCCCACCAGGGCAGCGGGAACATCTCTGGGATAAAATATTGAAGAAGAGGGAAATTATTGCTCAGGAGCAGTGACCTGGGAGAGAGGAGGGAGAAATGGGACAGGAACAGCCCTGCAGACCCCAAGGTCAGTGAAGGAGGAGGGGCAGGAGGTGTTCCAGGCATTGGGGCCGAGGTTTCCCTGCAGCCCACGGGGAGGCAGCTGTGCCCCTGTGATAATTCAAATTATTAAACAGATTGACACCTTTATTACATTAGATCAAATCCAAGATAAAGCATATTATTGCCTTAATAAATACTTTCCACTTCTGTAGCAGCTCTCACAGCTGTGCCAGACCTGGGAGTCCTTCAGTCTTGCAGCACTGATGGGATGGTTTTCCAGCCAATATATTCCCAGGGTCGGTGGCTGTGGGGTTTAAAAGGAAGAAGGGAAAAAAAAAAAAAAAAAAAAAGGGAAAAAAAAAGGTCACCTCCATCTTTTCAGCATTAATCCATGACTGAGCACATGAGAAATAGCTCGGTCATGGAGGTTAAAAGTAGATGTGTTCAGATGAACTGCAAGCAAACTTCCCAGTGTAGCACTAATTACAGCAGGCATGTGAACAGCTAATAAAAAATGTCTTTGTTATAAAATATCTTCATGCCATAATTAGCAGTCTACTCAGCAAGTGTAGGAGCAGGGACATTGCTTTGCCCCAGTAGAGCTACTGACATTGCCTTACCAGCTCCTTCCTTGCTGGCAAATCGGCCAGGAGGAAATTTAAAAGATATTTAAATTAAAATACCTGGTGAGGGAATGGAAAGAAACAGGAATATCTGATTTTTTTTTTTTTTTTACCTTCTTAATTTTTTTGCTGAGGGATTATTCAGAGACACAAAGGCTGATAAACCTTAAAACACAAAGTTTAAGTACCTTAAGTGGTCGCTTTTGCCTCTATGAAGTGTAGCTCTGTAGCCAGTTGCCCACAGCAGTAACTCATCTTAGAGCTAAGAGCAAATTTAAGCACTTCTTTTAACCTAAAATGTCCTTTTTTAGGCCCCAAAATGGGGAGGCTTGGGGTGAAAATTCCTATGTTTGGGGGTCAATCATTTTTAATGGCAGTAGAAATGCAACATTTTATATTGCAACCTAATTAAAAATTCTACAGATTTCAAGACTGTTCACGATATTTTGCCCAAAACCACTTGTATTGTAGAACATCGTGTTGGGAAGTTTCTTTATAGATGTCAATGGGTATTTTAATAAAGCCTGTGATTTAATGA
The DNA here is from genome assembly GCF_003031625.1 of Empidonax traillii. NCBI lineage: Eukaryota > Metazoa > Chordata > Aves > Passeriformes > Tyrannidae > Empidonax > Empidonax traillii. Next base: position 217,509 of record NW_020956020.1, read on the forward strand.
AGCATTTAGTCTCTTTTTCCATGAAAGAGTAATTGAAATGTTAATTCAAATTGGATTGGACAGATCCAAAACCTGAGTAATTGAATGCAAACAAAAGAAGGGGAGGAGGAGAAGGAGGACTATGCCAGGTTGAAATCTTCTGCAGAAACAAGGGAATTGTGGTTATCATTCCCATTCTTTCATATTTTCCTAAAGGACCTGGAAGACTTAGAAATAGTTATATTAAGAAAACTGGCAAATTGATCTATTTTGGGAAACATGGCTAACACCAGAAAGGCAAACAGAGTGGAGAAATGGGGAGAGGGAACACATCAAAAAGGCCTAATTTGGACACCTCTGAGGTTGTGGTAACACCTTCAGTAACACAGATGGTGGGAAATTATCTAAAACATTTGAATAAAGGAGAAAACGGGGAAGAAACAATCAGCTGGCAGTGATGGAAACCCAACTAGAGAGAGCTGGAAAAGCAGGGCTGAGCACAAACACGTCCAGAGTAGCACATCCTCACTCCTGCTCAGCAGAGGAACTGCTCCAGCAGGAACTCTCTTCTCCAAGAAGCCTCCTGGAGTGAATTTCCAGGAGCACGAGGGAGGAATTCCAGCCAAGAGAAAATGGGAACACGTGGGAGATGGATGAGATGAGATGAGATGAGAGGTAGTGGGTAAAAGTGATCAGACACTTGAGTGCTTTGCTAAAAGGGGCCTCCAGGACTAAAATACCTGTGGAAAGGGAGAAGAATTAGTTTACACCACTCTATGCATGTTTTTTTTTACATTAACCAACAGCTGAGCTTCCCTTAGTCCTTCATTCCAGCACAAGGTGGGGGTTATTATACAAAATGTTATCCCAGGAACGGAATGAACCTGGATCTCTGAAAGAAAAATGAGTGACTCATCAGGGGCAGCTGAACCGTGGCATTACTGGATAAAGAGGGAAAAAATGAGCAGAGATTAATGGACTGAACAGCCATAAAACTTCCATGAAAGTCTTCTCAAGGAGTGCTGCAAGCTTAAAGGAGGATTGAAGAGGTGCTGGCAAGTGGATAGTCCTTTTGATGGCAGTTGGGCTTGCTTACATAATAAATCTGCTTCCCATCTACAAATTATGACTTGGTATTAAATAATTTGAAGCAGGAAATTCAAACATCTCCCCCCTATTTTTATGTATGTAACTGGCATCTCGATCAACAAATGTAATTGCATATTTTAAAGAACATTATAAATCACTCTCCTCTCTCACTGCAGTTTTCAGAAGTATCACTTTCTGCTCCTGATTTTTGAAGCTGGCATGTTATTAGCATCATACATTATGTCTAAAACAATTGGAGGAAATAGAATTGATAAAACAGAAATAGAAAGCATCCAGAAATGAAAAAAAACACTAACCCAATAGCATGCTCTGAAACATTCATCAAAGCACATTAGCAATAAATTTTAATCAGCAGCATGTCACTTCCCATTGAGTGAAAGCAGAGAGGCTGTGCTATTCCCACTTACTGACATAATATAATCAGCATTACGGAAAAATTGGTTATCAGTTGAACTTTCAACTTAAATCAGAAGAAAGTAACAGGATAAAGAAAAAAAAAAAAAAAAAAAAAAAGAGAGATGGGGAATATCAGTACAGAGGAATGTGTGCCCAAGAAGCCAACTGCACCAAGAAGGTGCAGCTACCAAAGAGATGCTAAAGATCCAGAGTGATGGTCCAGCCCTATGGAGCCAGTGGAATTCCTGCCAGCTGCAAAAGGCTCCTGGTGTGTCCCTGAGGACGTTTGAGGAGCCAGGCAGGCGGCCAAGGGGGCAGTTTGGAGCTAATTTGCCTTTGCAGGGCATCCTGCAAACAGGCACAGGCAGTGACCCAGGAGAAGGGAAACATCCTGAGCACTCCCCAGGTCAGCATTAACCCTGCCACCTTGGCATCTACTGGGGAGCTGAGCCTTCAGCTGAAAACCCATCCCAAAACAGAAATTAATCTACAGAATGCTGTTGGTTGGTAATAGCATGCAGGCAGAATGGAGCTTCAGACAAAGGGTTATTGGGGACACCCTCCTGTTGAAGTTACCAGGTGAAGAAAGGAAACCCTGGCTTTCCAAAATCCTCCCCAGAGAACAGTGTGGGTGCAGCTGGATCCAATCCTGATGCCATACTTGTCTAAAAGAGTCTATGGGTGTAATTTAAGCTTTATGCTTAAAGGATTACGGATGGAACCCTGAATATATTTATATATATTTATTTATATTTTATTATATTTATATAACATTATACTTATATTTATATAATTTTATATAATATTATAATTATTATTTATATTTGTATATGTTTATTATATTAATAAAATAAATTATTTATTTAAATTGATAATGCAAATTATTAGACTCAGAGATCTTCATCAGAATCATTTACTACACAGCACAGGGAGCTCTGAGTACAGTGCACTATTTATTGAAGCAATGCTATTAAAGCCAGAATAACAATTATCAAGGAGAGATTGATGTCACTCACCCTTCCCAGTGGACAAATGGGCAAATCTCTCTCTCAGCCTCCAGGAGGCTTTGCAAACAGGGAATTGTTGGAGCTCCCTCCACTCCAGGACAGGAAAGCAAAGCCCTTTTTCCACCTAAAGCCAATATTTTAAGGATGATAACTGAGCAGGACAGATATCCTCAGCAGAAAGAAACCATTTTCCACAACTTCTCTTGAGGAACAGAAACATTTCATTTTACAATTACAACTGGCCAACTTTTGACTCCTCCAACCTGACTTTGGGAGTCAAAGGATCTGGAGGCAAGAGATTTAGACCTTGGAGAAATGCTCATTATCTTTCACCTCAGCACTGCTATGAATTATTATCAGTCTGTCAGTAAAGTATGCTCTGCCATAATCCAGCTTTATGATACATGTAGGGAAGGTGCTGAATTTTATCTGTACAGTCAAGCCAAGCATCATGCAAAATCAAATATTCACATTTCAAAGTCCATTCTCTTATTGAATTCTTATAGTATTCACACAGGAAAACACTTTTTCAAAAATACAGAGCCCAAACTAATTACACACTCACATCAAAAATCAGTTTATATGGTCCAGTACCTTACTGTCATTTAACAACTTTGCTTTGTTTCCTTTGCTCTAAGGGATAATGCTTTACTGATTGAAAGAAATTACCTGCTTTGGATCATGAAAAGAGCCTCAACATTTAAATCCAGAGATCTGATGGAGCTCTGCATTTTTCTTTCGCTGCAAGGGTTAGAAACCCCTCTTCTCTGCCAGACCTCCTCATATACTCTTTGCACTGCTCCTTCTATGTGCCCCATCTATACAGCTATAACCTTTAATTAATGGAAGAGCTTAAAAGAAAAGTTCCTAATGGCATTCTGAAACCATCCATTAAAACCTCAAGTGTCCCTCCTTGCACTGAATGTCTCCCCACATTTCTGAAGGCAAGTGATGACAGTGAGATCCAAAGTGATCCATCCTCACTGACTACCACTCCTTGGCACTTGATTGCCTCGATACAGCAGATAAATTCCAATGGCCTCCCTCCAATTTGAGGCACATGAGTGTGAAGAGCACAGGAATAATAAACCCAATTGCCTTGGAATGGCTCTGCACGTGGAAATGACTGCAAGTGATGCCCCTTTTTGTGCTGTTAACACAGGCAAGTGGGTTCCATCTTTGCACCGAGGCCTCTGTGACTATAAAAGAATGAAAAATAATCTACACATCCCTGTAAATAGAGCTTAATACCAGGGCTAGGCATATAAATGCCAAATATATGGGCTATAAGCTGGTTAGCCACGGGCTTCCCCTGAAAGGCAATTTAAATCAAGGGGAGCAGACTCAGTACAAAGGAGCCTTCAGACATCCCCACCTTCGAGTTCACTGCCTCCACCTCTCTGAAGAAGCTGGCACAGTTTTGTCCTTGCCTAAAACAAAAAAAAAAAAAAACACATCTAAAAAACATAACTGAAATGAATGTAAACCAAAACCGGGGACAGAAGGCAGAGAGGAGGTGAAAACATTTGCCAAGAGCAAAAAGCCAAAAAGAAATAATGCAAACCAAATAATGGCCCCCAAATAAAGGTTAAGCAACAGTGAAAGGCTTCTTTTATCTTCATCCTACACGGAAATCAGCTCTAAAAGCCCTCTTGCAACAGAATGTGCCGATCCCACTCCACATTAAACTGTCCCGTGTTGAAATTCTCTGCTCCCCGAGGAACTGATCCCAGAGAGGCAATCTCAGATTATGGCTAATGCCAGTGTCAATGGGTTTGCGAGGGGACATTCTCTTTTCATCAGGATAAATCAAAGAGATGGTTTCAAAGGGAAAAAAATAAAAAAGATCCTACCTGCTGCATATGAAAAGACCTCATGCATATTTAAGTCGGTGCTGCATCACAGCTCACACTGTCCTGGGCCGGCCAGCTCTTCCCCGTGCTTGTCTTTGGAACAGCCACAATTCCTGCTGTATCTCAGTCTTTTCCTGGGCCCACGATTCAAAGCTAAAAGAGGAATCATCAGAAATTATTTATCAGCTTCTCAGCTGAGGGTGCTTTAGCTTCAATTAGTGCTTTTGGCCTCAAAATCAGCATTTTCGTGTGTTCAGAGGTGTGAGCACAGCCCGTGGCTCCACAGACATCCCCACGGACAGGGGACCAGCCCACTTCACACATCCCACCTATTACAGGTTGAGACCTGTACAGAAAAGCCAGGAAAGTGTCTCTTCTTGACCCACTGGAGGGAAACAGCGTGGAAAGCTCAGGGCACACAAAGTCAGTGTTGCCCCACTTTAAAACCCGAATTCTTCTCAAGTCTGTATCCAACAGGATAATGAGCTCTAAGCCCCTGGAATGCAGCTTGGATTTCCAAATACTAATGAGGTTTCCTGGTATTAGCTGCAGCACCCTAGTGTACATTTTATCTCAGACACACTTATTCTTCCCCTCCACATCCCTGCAGTTGCAGCTGAACACAGGATTTCCACTCACTTTGGGTCAGAATCTACCAGGAGTCACTTTTTCCCTCTCATAGTCCCTCTGCCACATTCCACTTCCAGAAGGCTGCAAATTAATTTGGGATTAAAGCTATTACAAAACCCAGCCCTGTTGCATAAACCCACAACCTACTGAACAGACAGCAGGTTTGCAAATTATTAATCATCATTTTCAGTCTCCGGGGAGCAGGAAACAGGCTCATTTTACGGGCAGAAGGAAAAAGTTCCTATTTATTCTCCTTTCATTTTTTCCTCCTGTTAGCCAAGCTCTCTTACTGAAAGCCTCAACCAAAGTTTTCACCCTTTGTGATGCTTCAATCTACCAGTATCCTGGGGAGAAAACTTCTCCACAGCCTGACAAATGGTTTTACTCGGTGACTTTTCTCCTGTGCAGGTTGAGAGCTGAGAGGAGTTGGGCCAGGGAGGGCACTGCAGAGAAGTGCTCTTTGCCAGGAGGAGAGAGGAGAGGTCAGATGCCACGCTGGAACTCTGAGCATCCCTCCCCCAGGTCAGCTGGAGCTGCCCTCCTCATCTCCACAAACCTCCTCTAAAGGCTCCTATTTCTTCTTTCATCAGCCAAAATGGGCACAGAGCAAGTGCCCCCCACCCCAAGATGCCACAGGGACTCACCGTGGTTGTCCTGCCTGGAAATGTCAACCCTTTTGCCTCTGGCACAAAGACACCCAGCTGAGTTACCCCAAGGACACAGCAAGCTAATGCTGCCATTTATTAGCCTCATAAATAGTTCTGAATATTCTGCTCCTCACATGTAACACTTTCCATGCATTACTGCCCCTGGGAATTTAATGAGCTCTCCACTAAGCCCTGAATTCCCTGAACTTTCATGCTGGGATATCCATCACATTTGCCACAGTTCCCCTGGTTGGTTTAGGAAAATGTTTAAACCTTTGATCTGTGTCTGTTTTCACTGACAGCAACAAAACCCTGCTCAACTAATCCAGTGAAATGTCCCGGAATCACAGAGTCACAGAATGGTGTGGGCTGGAAGAGACCTTAAATTTCATCTCCTTCCACCCCCTGCCATGAGCAGGGACACGTCCCACCAGCCCAGGTTGCTCCAACCTGGCCTTGGACACTTCCAGGGATCCAGGGGCAGCCACAGCTTCTCTGGGCACCCTGTGCCAGGGCCTGCCCACCCTCACAGCCAAGAATTCCTTCCCAATATCCCAATCTAAACCTACTTTCCTCTCCTCTGAAATGAATCAGCTGAAGGGCAGAAAATGACAAGTAAAGAAATCCCTTTAAGCAACAACTTCACACAACATTTTGAGTTTCTTTTAAGAGGGGAAAAACCCACCAGAAAACCAAGAATCGGGGCAGATTTCCAGACCTGAGGTGGAAGGAAGAAGAGATGCCAACATTTGATCTGTTCCATGGAGGTAACATCAGTAGGTTGAATGTCTCATTCTGCCCAGGTCTGAATCCTGACTCCTGGAAAAGGCAAGAACCCCTTGGCACAGTCTCAGATAAATTTATATGCAAGGAAGCTCCTGCTAACACTGCTTAACTTTGCATAACAACCATCTACTGCAGGAAAGAACTGGAGTATTGGGCAAGTATTCCTCCCCCTAGGCAAGAAAATCAGCACTGCAGATCCATTTGAAGCATATTTTGAAGCCTTCAAAATGAAAATGTTGCCTCTTTCCCAGTCGTGGGGCTGGGGAGAGGGTACCTCCAGTAGCTCTACCCATCTCCCCTGGGAGCACAAGGGGACCCTTCTGTCCTGCTCACAAACTGTGGGCAGGAACCTCAAGAGGATGGAAAAGAGAATTACAAAGTGTTATTGTCCTCTGGATTGTTTTCACAGCTGATACACACATATTAAACCACATATATATTCAACCAGGGACTTAATTTACTCCCAAAGAGAGTAATCTCTTCTTTTTGTCAGAGAATTCACTGGATGACAAATTTCCCATCAACTTCCCTAGGATCTGGAGTTGTTCTCTGCTTTTATGGACCAAGCAGAGCAAGATGGTATTTTGAAGGAATTCCACATTTCTTTTGATGGATGAAAAGGAAATATCACCGGAGGAGTGAAACATTAATCTGTGAAGAGCTTTAATGGGAGAACCCAGAGCTTTGGAGAGAAATTGGGTAGGAGAGAAAGCAGGTGGGAAAAAGGAGCTAATCCTAATATTACCACAGGGTCAGTCTTCAGAAATAGATCTGAAACAGGGCAGCAGGGCAGGCTGGGAAGACTGAATTCCCCAGGAAACTGTTCTGGAATGCACTGGAATTGGATACAGAGGCCAGAAGAAAGAACACACAATGACAGGATTTACCTTTCAAATAACTCTGGGATCTGTGGCTGCACTAAAGAGTAAACACTTCTAAGAAATCCTTGATTTTGAATTCCAACCTAGGGAAGCCCACCTGGAGCAGCTGACCCTGGTCAGGCTGTGGGTTTTCACTTAGATCCACTTCCAGACTCCAGATTCAAGGCAAGTCCCAACCTGAGGCTGTTTCACCCACTGCAAAGTTAAAAATAAATGTGCAGAAGAGAAATCTCAGGTCATCATCAGCTGGGGGAAAACCACATTATCCCACAGCCTTTGATCCAAATTTGGTGAGGCTCAGAGATGAGCACTGAGAGAGATCTAGAGAGAGAAATTTAGGATGTCTCCATGGAATGGAATCTAAGGAAATGAAGAACCATAAATACATCTTACACACTCATCTACTGTTAGTAAAAATTACCTCACTCTCGGGGTTTTTTTCTGATTCAATAATTCAGATTTATTCAGGTTTATTCTTTGGCAGCAGGTCCTCAGAAGAATATCTGTGATTTAATCTGTGTCTGTGGGCAGTTTGCAGGTGGCTTGTGATGCTAGAAACCAGAAAGAAAGGGAAAAGGGAAAAGAAGGGAAAATGGAAAAGGGAAAAGGAAAGGACTCATGCACCATGAGCTGCTAATGGAGGAGGAATGGATTTGCTGCATTTCAACCTCTGAAAGTTTTGAAGTCTCATTACATTCCAAGAGTCCAATTCTCTGATGATACATGGAATAAAAGTATTTTTTTTTAATTATTGTTTCCCTTGTTATTGTCACTCTCCCACTCTCAGGCCCACAAGCTAAAACCCACAAAAAACCCCAACACAATCAGGGAAAGGACAGGAATACTTTTAACATCTGTTCTTGCCCACAGAGGAGAATTTACCTAAGACAAAGGTAAAATAAATTGTACCGTGTATCTTTGTCCATTTGAAGATGGGGTTGTGCAGATTCCTGCACTGGTTTGTTAACTCTCCATATTTGCAAAGAAATCCCTTGCTCTGGATTTGCTTGGAACTGGTTTTTCTCTTTCTTTCTTTCTCCTTGAAACACCTCCCCTTACACCCAACAAACAGAGCTGAGCTTGAAATTCAGGTCAGACATTGGAAGCAAAAGCCTCTGTATGAATCCCAAACTTTTTGATTAACATTCCTCAAATTCTCATTATATAAAGTCAGACATATAAATAGAGATGGGGCAGCTCTTCGAACATTTCCCTGCCCTTTCCCTGCAAACCTTTCATTCTGGGGCTCAGTGGATCACACAGGGATTAGAGAAGCTGATGCCCTTCAGTCCTCTGGGCCTTCTCTGCCCCTACTTTTGCACCCCCAGTGATATGTAATATTTTATATTTAAAGAGCTGGTTATAGGCACATCCTGGGAAGGTTCTGCACACTTGGCTAGAAAAGGGCCACGCTTGGCTCTTTGATGCTGGTGTTTCGATTCTTTGTCTGGTTTTTGATAAAATGTTGCTGCTGGATGATTGGAATGCCAGTTCCCACCTTAACCCAGACACTGCAGCACCACATCAGGAAAATTGCCTTCTTTAGGAAAGCGTGATAGGTTTTCCCTCCAGAGTTTGGGTGGTTTTGGGGGGTTGGTTTTGTTTGGTTTTGCAGGCTCTCTTTAATCCCCTTGGTTTGTTCTTGATGAGCTGCACTGCCCACAGGCTCAGTCAGCAAACCATTTCTGCATCTCTAACTTCTCTTGACTCCCATGGATACTTCAGGACTGGGAACATCCTCAGATGTTTCTCCCAGTTGGAGCCATGCCTTTTGTCATCTTCAGCAGGGGCAGCTGGAACAGCTCTGAACCTCATTCCTCAAAGAGGAATGGACTGATTTCCAATTAAACAACTTTATCAAGTCTTAAAATACTCCATACAACCACTCACCAGGTTCACAAACACAAACCCAACATTGTTGCTTTGCCCTGAACTCCACAGGGATAAGATGTGATGTAAACACCAAGAGAAGCTCTGTCTGAAATGGTCCCAAAGCACAGATGTGGAACCCTTGCCCATTATATTTTCCATTTGACATCTTTGTTCTGTGCTTCTTAAAAGACATTTATGTCAAATGCTTTGCTGAAATGATATTTTTCAACTCTGTGTAATTAATTAGAATTTAGAATGCTGGTTGTTCCTGAGACACAACACAACTTTTACAGTGATTCCCTTTCAATACTACTCCAAAATTAAATCCCTGGAATTAGGGAGACAAAGGTTATTATCAAAGCTCTCACACAGAATAATAAGCTGATACCAGAATCCACCTTTTCTGCCAAATGGAAACAATAATTTTTGTTGGGAATTTCCCATTTACATACAATTAGTCTGAATTAAATGTCAATCACTTACTAAGTAAAATCTGCTCACTTGGGTTGCAGAAAACAAGGATCTTTAGGGAAGCCCTTAAGCATGGAAGCAAAGTACAGGGAAAAGCATCTGTGGCGCTGTTACAGGGGTCCCCAGTTAAGCAAAAACTGTCCAGTTCACATTGCCCAGGCTGGAAAAACCATAAAAGCACTTACACTGTGCTACACACCTCAGTAAAACCCGCAGGAATTCTTATATTCTTCCAGATTTCTGCCTAAAATGGATTATTTTCAGTAAATGGATCATATTAGAACCAGTGCCTGGTAAATTAGAGGGTTTATAGCGCTCTGTGCACGAGTTCCCTCACTGCCCAACTGCTCTTCATTCTCCCTCAGCTCCTGCTGCATTGACTTGCAGCTGTGCTTCCCATAAAACCACCTGCAGTTCCCCACTCTCAGCAGTGCTCTGGAAACAGCCCTTGAGACCTCCTGAAACGTCTCCCATAAATGATCTGCTCTGCTCAAGTCATTGCACAAAGAGCTTTGAGAGGGTCATTCTCTCCTCAGCACCTCAAATAATCACTTTAATAGGAAATACAGGGCAGGGTGGAAGTGGTGAGGGTTTCTACTCCCAGCATTTGCTCCTGGAGTGGGAGAGCTGGCTCTGAATGCAGCAGATTTTCCTCTGCTTCTCTACCAGGGATTTCAAATCCAGCACTGAAGAAGCAGATCATAACAGCCCCCCCTGCGCTCCCCCAAAAAATACATTCCAAGCCTTAATGATTTTAAAAAGTACAAAAATTTGCTCCCCATTTCAATTTTTCATAGCAACCAAAGCCAGATAAACCCATGACAAAATGGGTAAGTCTTGGGAGCCTGGAAATCACAGAACCCCGGGATGGTTTGGGTGGGAAGGAACCTTAAAGCCCATCCAGTCCCACCCTCTGCCCTGGGCAGGGACACCTTCCACCAGCCCAGGTTCCCTCCTTGCCAGTACTTTTCCACACAGGGTATTTCCACACCCAAGTACCACAAAAAACAAAACAAAACAAAACAAAACAAAAAAACCCCCACCACTAATTTCTCAATGGCTCTGCTGTAAAGAACTGCCAGGAGTCAACTGTTTTCATTATTTTTTGTTAAAGAACAGGAAAAATAATGCCAGAGCAGAAAGCAGGACAGCACAGAGGTCACGCTGTCTCCCTTCCACTAGAATTGACATGGAATACTAAACAATGAAAAATTTAGGTAATTTATGCTCGTGACAAAGGTCGTAACAAGAGCAAGAAATGGAAGCAACTAATTCTTCATATGGGAAACAGTAAAATTATAATTCACCATAATCGCTGCCTTAGATTTTAATTTTCTGGTTCCCCTGGGCTCCACAGTAGGAGAAGCTGAAGGACCTCCCAGAAAAATTAAAAAGGAATTTATATCCATGAAAAAAAATGACTCATAAATAGTTATAGATTATATTGCGAGTTCTCACCAGACCTGATAAAACCAAAGCAGCAAGTCTAATTTAGCTTGTCAGAGCTTTTTAATAATGGTCCTTTTGATTAAAAATCAGAGAAAGAAATAACTGAAAACTCGGATTGTTTCCAGTAAACAAAACTGTGGAAAGAGCTGATGGAAAACAACGCCCCAACCAAATCTATTCTTCCCTCTGATCTGTTTTCTCTCCAGTTTTACTCAGTTTTGAGCTAAAAGACTGAAATGAAAAGCAACCCCCCGTTAGCCTGGAGAGTGCAGCTCACAGAGTGAAATCCAGATCAGAGGAGCCTTGTCCTGCCAGTGCCCTGCAGGGACATCACACAGAGCTGAGATATCCTGCTTTTGTCTCCAAAACTGTGCTCACTGTGATGCCAACAGAGAACCAGGGAACGGGGAGGCTGCTGGAACTGCCCCCCTGCCATTTCAGGGCAGCATTTCTGCGCTCACACAGCTCTGCCTTGCTCTGCAATCAATGAAGGGCGGGAGGAGAAAAGGAATCGGTGAGACAACAACAGCCACACTGAGCCAGCCTCAAAACCCCACCAGGCAGAAAGCCTCAGCTTCTTCACTCTTCCCCACAGCAAAAAAAAAAAAAAAACCAACACAAAACACAACTATTTACCAAGAGCTGTTTGGGTTGTTCAACATCCCTTCCCCAAACCCAGGGAATTCTGAGGTGGAATGAAGCATCTCCCCTCCCAAGGAAGGTTCCTTTCACTTGCTGTCTGTCAAAGAGCATCCTGCCAGCATCCCAAGGAATTTCAAAGGAGGCACATCCCACGTTTCCCAAGTGCTCTGCCATGAAATGCTGCTTTGCCCACTTAACTCCAGGGCCCTGGTTTCAGCTGAAAGGAAAAATGAAAAGGAGAAAAATAATAACAAAATGATAACTGAGAAATGGCAAAGTTTGGGTTTTTTCTTGAAAGGAGGCAGATTCTTTGGCATTTTTAGCAGGAAGTAATTCGATTTTAATGAAAATTCATTCCATTTATCTATTCATTAGTGAAAGATGGTTAGAGGGATGGAAACCTCTCCTGTGAGGACAGGCTGGGAGAATTGGGATTGTTCAGCCTGGAGAAGAAAAGGCTCTGGAGAGACCTAATAAGAACTTCCAGTGCCCAAAGGGGCTCCAAGAGAGCTGGAGAGAGACTGGGGACAAGGGCTTGGAGGGACAGGACACAGGGAATGGCTTCCCACTGCCAGAGGGCAGGGAGAGATGGGATATTGGGCAGGAATTGTTCCCTGTGAGGGTGGGCAGGCCCTGGCACAGGGTGCCCAGAGAAGCTGTGGCTGCCCCTGGATCCCTGGAAGTGTCCCAGGCCAGGGTGGAGCAACCTGGGATAGTGGGAGGTGGGATGGGATGAGCTTTAAGGTCCCTTCCCACCCAAACCATCCTGGGATTCTGAAGATAACATGACTTTTCCTTGGAGTCCATCAGAAAACCAACCCATTCAGGAGCACTGGAGAAAAAGTAGAAAACTGGTTTATTTCTTGCACAGAGAGAATGAAGATGGTTGCTAGGAGCACAGATTTCTGGATAAAAATGTGTTTTTCTCTCCAACATAGAGCTCATCTCCCTCTTCCCCCCAAAAAACTGCAGCAAATCCTAATTTGGAGCCAACTAGTGCAGCTGAAAAAAACGTGCTTTCTGCAATAATGATGCACTTCAACCATTTGAGAATCAACCATCAGTAAAACAGAAAAAAGAAAGGGCACCAATTCAAAGCTAAGGAAGTTTATCCACACTTTTTTCCCAAAATACAGTGGCATGTTTGGCTCAGCCAGAACACGATACCTTCAGGGTCAGTTCTCCCCAACTGCAAAGTGTGTCAGTGTTACCTGAGGAGCTGCAGGCAAGAGTTTTAGTATTTTATTTTTTATTCCAAAGAGGCTGGTTTGCCTTCAGCTGTGAGCTTCATCCTCAAGGCTAAATATTAGAGGCAAATAAAAGAATAAAACTGATGCACAAGACTAAACCCCTTCTCCCAAGAAACAACCTGATTAGGCCTTTATTTACTACAGCATGTAGATAGATTGGAATTACTTTCTGTAATATTTTACTTTAAAAAAACAGTTTCTTTTCCATGTTTCAATTTGCACTGATATAAGAATACATCTTTTTTTAAAAAAGAAAAACAAAACACAACACACCACCTTAAAAGTATTTTCCTACTTCAGACAAATTCTTTTATCTAAAGGTGAGACCAGGTTGTTACTTGAGATTGTTTGCATAAAATCTCATTAGCCTATTGATTCTACTTCTAACACCTTGGGTAGCACTTCATTACCATGCAAATAAAGACAGACTTTTTACATGTAGCTTAATGCAGGACTGATTATTCTCTTTTAGGTAGCACCAGCAACAAAACCCTATTAATGAAAGTCATCAATAATTGTTCAACAGGCAAAAGGGATTAGATTCAAACAGAGCCTTTCCCGTCACCAGGAATCTCCTTTACCCCTCCAAAACACCAGTTCTGTTGAATGCCATCCTCAGGAATCTGAAAGGCCCCAAGTTTCATCCTTTTCTCCCACGGAGGGACACAACACATTCAGGGGGAAATACTCTGAAATTCAGAGTGAAATCCTGACCACAACAAAAGCAGTGGGAAGTTTGCAGTGCTGGCTTCTTCCCCCACATCCCAGCCCTTTCAGCCAGTTCCAGTGATGGCACCACCTTAATTTAAACAATTCTGCCGTGGAAGGTCAATGCTTGAACGTGGCACATGGTCTGTGAGAAAGAGTAACACACAATCATGGAGTCATGGAATGGTTGGGATTGAGAGGGACCTTAAAGCCCATCCAGTGCCACCCCCTGCCATGGGCAGGGACACCTCCCACCAGCCCAGGTTGCTCCAAGCCCCGTCCAAGCTGGCCTGGGACACTTCCAGGGATCCAGGGGCAGCCACAGCTTCTCTGGGCTAGATGGCCTTTAGGGTCCCATCCAACCCAAACTATCCTATTTGCCCTCCAGCAGGCTCCAAAGCTGTGTTATTTTAACCACAACTGCCCTCCAGAAATTAAGTAGAACATCACTGGGGACTCCCCTGGGGGCAGACACCCCAACAATCCCCCCTGTGCCCCAGAGGATCATCCAAACCCTCCTGCAGCTCTGGCAGCCTTGGGGCTGTGCCCACTGCCCTGGGGAGCCTGTTCAGTGCCAACCACCCTGTGGGGGAAGGACCTTTCCCTGAGATCCACCCTGAGCCTGCCCTGACACAGCTCCAGCCATTCCCTGGGGGCTGGCCCTGCTCACACCCAGCAGAAATCAGCACTTGCACACCATTGCTTGATGACTTTATTCATGTGCAAGTTCTGCATTATCATCCCAGCAGGGGATTCAACTACCCTTAATTCCTTCTGCAGCCTGAGAGTTGAAGAAGGTGAGAATTTTGGTCTGGGGGGGCTTTGCACAGATTTCACCCCATTAATAGCGTTGCCTCTCTTAACATGCCTGTGGTGTCTGAAGTGGCAGCTCTTGGGTGTGACCACACCAAGTGCAGAGCAATAAAATCACTGCTCAGTCAGGCCCAGAGGGTTTCATCCTTCATGCTGGGTTTGCTCTCGAGGCATTTTTGCTCCAGTGAAGCCAGCTGCATCGTGCTGCCTTTCAAATCTGCTTTGGGGATTTATTTCCCCCCCCCCCCTCTCCTATCTGGTTTCTTTCCCTGCTACTTCCCAGATCTCTGCTGAGCTCTTTCTGAAGAGCACAGGGCAAGAATTCCTGCAGGGACACCTTCATCACCCCCACCTTTGGGGCAGCAGATCCAGGAGGGTTTGGACAACGCTCTGAGGGACAGGGGGGATTGTTGGGGTGTCTGTGCAGGGCCAGGAGTTGCACTGGATGGTCCTTGTGGGTCCCTCCCAGCTAGGGATGTTCTGGGATTCCAGGAACCAGGAGCAGAGATGTGCAGAGAAGAGACACAGGGATGCCACAAAAATGCTGCAAGGAGCTTCCAGCGTGGTTTTGGTACATGTTTTTGTACATTTTTTGGTAAATGTTTTTGGTAACATGTTTTTCCAGCACGTTTTTGGTAACATGTACAAACACAGGCACAGAGCAGCAGCAGCAGCACTGGAAATGTGGCTGTGGGAGACACTAAAAGACACATCTTTTTGGGCAGAGTGCCAAGCGAGGAAAAAAAACCACCCAAAATAAAAAATAAATAAATAAAAAGATTTTAAGTGAAAAAAAGCTCTTTACCTTTTTATCACAAAGCCAGGAGCAATGCAGCCTTTGTCTAAGCAGACAGGACTTGGCTATGAATTTCTCCTGCCAAAAAAGAACCTGGAATAAAGAAAACCTCAAGCAACCTGTCAAAAAGAAAAAAAAGAAAAAAAGGAAGAGAAAACCATTCTGATGACATAGTGAAAAGTATGTGCACTGCATTTTTGGATTTTTTTTTTTTCCTAACAGCTCTAACAAGTCCATTGATTGTTCACTTTGTCTGCTCCTTGTTGACAGTGAAAACAGAAGGAGGAGCAGGGAGATGTGTGTGGTTACTCTTTACTGGTGTTCTCAGCTAGCTTTGAAATCTTCTGCAGCCCAGAGAAGTTCCAATAATTGCTGAGTTTTAGGCTGAGCTTTCCCTTGAATTAATGAGAAGAAACACACAGTATTTGGGGAACATGTTTATGAAAAGAGGAAGGAAATTTCATTTACATGTGCACCAGTATGGAATGAATTGGGCCCGATTTCTGCAGCAAGTGGGAGCTGAAAGGCAGAGCTTTTCTATAATTCAGTTTGATTACCATTGTTGGCTTGTTTTTCATTACTTTCTCCAAGAAGCAA
>NW_020956020.1:233457-275872 GCF_003031625.1 Empidonax traillii
GAGAAGGACTGAATACATGAAATAAGAAAAATTTAGGTGTTTTGAGAAAAATCTTCTGCTTAGAGGTAAAGGGTTTACTGTTGCTTAATTACCAAGGAATAAATATGTAAGAAATTCTGTTCTGTCTTGTAAAAGCAAAGCAAATTAATTCTGTAATTATATATATATATAACAATGATGATATCACACAATTCCAGCAAAACCAGGTAATGAATCCTTGCTGACTAAAAACACCTGGTTCAGCTCTCAACATTCCAGTCACAACTGCCAGAATTTCCAGTTCTGCTGTCAGAAGGCAGAGATGGCATGAAAGGAAAAGCAAAACTCCTAGAAAGTCATGTATAATATTTACTAATCACTTACTAATTGAGAAAGATTCAAGAATTCTTGTGCCTTCGGCTGCCAAATATCATCTGAAAGGTTTTAATGCTCTCTAAGACCCTTACTGCCCTTTCACTTGCAAATTTTAGACAGGATTACATTTCCTTGGTTGGTTTCTTTGCACAGAAATTGTGCTCCAAGCAAGGAATCAGCATTAAATGATTAACACAGACAAGAAACAAACAATACAGACAAGTTTCTCTGTGTTCTCTTCTTGGATGCACTTCAGAAAACAAGAAAAATTAGGAAAGCTGATGGGAAAAGCAGTCCCAGAGCTTACCCTGAAAATCTGTGGGTCTTTCCTTCGGCATTTTTTGTTTGTTTTCCATTTTTTTATCAAATTTTGTGTTTGATTAGTCAACCCCAAACCATTATTTTTTGTGAATATTGTTGGGAAAGCACGGGGAGGGGAAAGGGAGAAGGAGAGGAGAGAGGGAAAGGGGAAGATTTGGAAAAGGGAAAAGGGAAAGGGGAAAGGAACCAGCCCATTGGTTCTGAAAGGGTTACTTTTGGATAGGGTCAGTGTTAACAAACATTAATTCCACCTCATACCCCCTTGACCCCAAGGTAATATATGTTAATATGCAATTGGATCTGTATCCAGGTGAGTTGTTCCTATTCCAATTCACTTTGAAAGCTATTAAGTTTAAATTAGACCTTTGAAAACTGTGAGACAATTTGCATTCCTACTTAAAAAAAAAAAAAAATCTATAGTCTGAGTAAATCACCCTCTGTTAAACTAAAATATAAGACTGAATATTAAAAAGCAAAACTCACTTGCTGACAGCAGTGATGGACTATCTTTGCTTAAAAGACATTGCTTAATTAAAACCAAATGGGGTTAACTTGAATTAAAGCAAGGGGCTCAAGTGCAATCAACAGTCAAGTCAATCTGAGAGCGTCGTGACCTTTAAAGGAGAATGTTTTCACTTGTTAAACACGTTTTGGGAAAGAAATACAAAGTTAAAAAAAAAAAAAAAAAAAAAAAAAAAAAAAAAAAAAAAAAAAAAAAAAAAAAAGAAAAAAAAAAAAGAAAAAGACAAGGGGTTGTTAATAGGCTGTGAGAAAAGAATCTGAAGAAAAGCAGCCTGGCATCTCTGGCGAATGAGGCAAGGACCTGTATTTTAAATGAATATTTTCTGTGCACTTTCATTTCTCCTCTCTGTTTTGTTCTGCCCAACTGCCTAAAGTTAAATCAAAGGAGACACTCACCGGGGACAAGTAACCCAAACGAGCCTAACAACAACAAAAGGACTGTTATCCACAGGAACAACAACACTTCTGAGGAAAAAACAAAATCAGGGGGCCATTAATTAGAAAATTAGTTGCAAGCAAGCCAGCAAGGTCCATTTTTATGTGTACAGTGGGAATGTTGCTGTTTACATCTCTCAGAGGCCTTTAGTGATGCCAGCTGTGAAGAAAGGCAGAAATGCTCAAAAATAAAGGGATTTTTTTTTCCCCACTTCAAGGCTCAGTGGCAAAAGAATCAACAAATCCCCTCTGAACTTCAGCAGCACATGAATAACGTCATTTGTTGGGGAAAGGGGCGTGAGACAACAGCTGGGTGGGCATTTGGCAGCAAGCCAGGGGTCACCCCAACCCACTGTTCACCCACAGGGATTCCTAAAAGCCTGGGAGAAGTTTCTTTCTCTCCCTTCTGAAAATTCCTCCTAAAGGAGGCTTTGGAGGATGCCACACTGCCAGCCCTGTCCACTGGGGAATTTCCACTAGGGCAGAAACACAGGAAGGTCCCTGGGCAGGACTGAGATGAGGAGTTTTACAGCAGACAACTCATTTTGTCTCTCACAACTCGCTTGATTGCTTTTCCCATTATGATTGGAAAGTCATTCCAGAACCTCATTTCCTCTATCTGTGAGCAAACTTCTGAAGTCCAGCCTGAATTTATGAGCAGACTATTTGAAACCACTCATTCTTATGCTAACATTTCCCTCTAACTTTTCCCATTGATTACTTTCCTCTCTCGAGTGCCTCTCAAGAGAAAGTCTATCGCCTGTCAACCTTAATTTCACAAGGTATCATCATATAAAATAGGTCTCCATTTCTTTGGTCAATCTAATCATTTTAGAGAAATATGGGACATTTTTCAAGATAAATGTTGGAGGGTTAGGATTTAACATGAGTAATTGCACTTGGAGTCAGAGAGCACCTTGAGACACAGGGGGGGCCTTTTTGTTCTCCATCCCTCCTGCTCCCTTCTGACAAGCAACATCTCCAAAAGATGCTTTAATGAGTCTCAACCAGGCAATAAAACTTTAGCAACACATCTCATCCCCAAACAAAATAAACCAGGAGCTGTCCTCTGTAATACAGCAATTTGCAAGGATTGGAGCACACAGTTCTTCCCTTTCTTTCCAAAACAGGGGTTTAAGCACAGCTTTCTTTTCTCGGTTCAAAACAACGTAAGACTCTCTTCCAGGGAATAAAAAAAGGTTACAAAGACTAACAGTCATTTTGTCAGGAAAGTTCTCAGAATTCCAGATTGAAGATTAAAAGATGCAGATCAGGTTGGTCTCGCCCAGTTCCCAAAGTCAGGAGAAGGACTGGCAGAAGGAATGCTCTGTCTGCACACTGCAGGAACAAAACACAGAGTCCTTCATTTACTTCACAAAACAATCTGTAAAAAGAAGAGTTTTCCATTATACAAAGTGTTCTGGTGACACCTGCAGACTCCAAAATCCCAGTGGGTTTCAAACAAGTCACAGATATTTTTTGTGTGTCTTTTCCATATGTGGTTTCCACGGGCCACGCTTAGATTAAAAAACAATCATAATTTTTTTAGATGTTTGCAGGATCCTACCTTTGGGCCTGGAAGACTCTCAGCTAACTGCACCCACCCCATCCCACTGATGGGAACTTGCTGGCCCTCTGGAATGCTATCCTGGGACAGGATGACACTCTGAGTGAGTGGGAACAGTAAGAAGGCCAATGCCACACAATCTGATCTGCTCTGGAAAAACCACAAACACTTCAGTTAAAGCTAAACTAGGAAGAAAAAAAAAATACCCTTCAAGAGCATTTTAGAGCTGCTATAAAACAGGGGAAGACAAAAGTTGGGCTAATTCAGTGCTTTGTGAAAGGTCACTCAAGGTTTGTGTCATGCAATGGCACAACCCATTTCTTCCACACCACAAACTTCCACACCATTCCTTCCTTCTCCAGACCAAGGTGATTTATTTGTCTGTCCAGGTCCTAATTTATGGATAGAGCTCCCCCACTTCCACTCCTTCTTTTCAAAATTAGATAAAAGCCGGCAATGAGGCTGCACAGGGTGCCCTCACAGAGATTCACTGTCATCTCAAGTCTCCCTGACGTGAGGAGCTCAAATTACTTCACTGTCTTCCCTGATGTAGGCAAAGTATAAACAACATCATTTACTGTGACCTGAGGTGCTGCTTCCCCTTCTACTTTTCAGGCATGTTTTAATAAGTTTCAGAGAAATCCAAATGCAGGAGGAGACACCGAGTGACAAGAATAATTTACCCAGACTGGGAGATTCACGTCCCTCTCGATTTTAACACAATGGCAGCTTTCACTCCCTTGAAAAAGGAAACTGAGGAGCTCTGCACTCGGCAGCAGCCAGGCTTAAAACCCTCTCCAGGAACCTTCAGCTCCTCTGAAGTGGATTTGTGAGAGGCAAACGTGAGGTTGCAGAGTCAGGAGCACCACAGTCAGCACCGGGACCAGGAGGGGATTTAACACAAACTACCAGAAAGGATAAACGAGCCCCAGATCCTCCTGCCTGGAGTCAGAGGTGAAGGAAGAAACTTAACACAAGCACTTGCTGCCATCAGAACCCACAGAGCTGGCAGAGCAGCTCCTCTACACCTGGGCTTCAGGGAGACTTTGGGGAGCCAAGAAGAAAGCCCCAGCCTTAAAAGCCAAGCTGCCCATCTCCACCCAAAACCTTTCCTCCCTCAAGTGTTTTTTGAGAGCATTGGCTTCACTCAGGATGGCTGGCTCTGAACTGCAGCCCTTCCCCACAGCTCTGGGAGCACTTTGGGAGGTTTTGAGAGTCTTTCTGAGGTTACAAGAGGAGCTCATTAACCTTCCACCTGTCGGGAGAGGAGGTGGAGAGCAAGTCACCTCTGAGGAGGATCTTTAGTCTGGTCCTCTTATTAAACTGATGTCTGGCAAGGCAGGAGAGGAGGACCCATCTTCACACAGAGAGGGTTGAGGAAGATCATCCTTTGAAGGCTCGGCAGGTTGTTCTGAGGTCACACACGTGCTGTGAGCCCCACTGAGGGATGGAAATGTCAGCCCCAGCAGCCTCCTGGAACACTCCCAGAGCAGACAAAACGGGATGTTGTTTGTTGGCATCGTTGCTTTTGCCCAGAGCACTGACAAAAAAAAACAACTTAGTTTGGACAAAGTACCAGTAAATGAAACATAAGAGAAATAAAATGTTTTATTTTTGTTATCATTGCTGCTCTCATTTCAGAAGGAAGCCACGAGGGTGATTTCCCATGAAATGGTTGTCCTAAAGACCTTCCAATACCAGACTGAAACTACAGCCAGCCACCACCACCACGGGAGGAAAAATAAAGCAAAGGCTCTAAGGAAACTGCAGCACTTAAGGACACTCTGGTTTTATCAGCAGGCAGGGGGGAAATGCCTGATTTCCTGGTGGCTGCTCTCTCAGCCCCATCACAGTGAAGGGCACTCACCCTCCCACCACCCTGCTCAGCATCTCTTTTCACCCACCCCCCTTGCAGCCATCAGCAAATCCTCAGGGAGTGTTCATTGCTGGATAGTTCCAGGCTGGCTGCCACTGGCAACACTGGGACCCCAAAAACATTTAGGAGCACTGATGTCCAGGATATTTTGGAACCAAAAAAAAAAAAAAAAAAAGCTTCAGAGCAAGTGCCTTGTCTATCACATGGCATTACTTTTCCCTTTAGCAGCTTTAAGTGCAGTAACTTGTTCTGATCCTGAAAGGACACAGACCTGGCACCTCCAATCTTGCTGACCTGGGTGTATTCTGCTGGCTCAATTTATCAATAATACCAGAGCGTGAATCAAAACAGCCAGGGCACAAATGCTTGTTGTTCCCTCCTGCCACTCAAGAACAGAAAGAATAAAATCCATTCAAGGGGTAAAGGGGTCAGCTGAACACCCAAATCTGCTGCACCAAGAGGTCCTGAGGCCTAACGCAAACCTCCTCCAAAAATACAGAGAAAAATACAAAAGAATTTCAAATAAGAGAGAAATACTGAGTCTAAAGTACACTCATGCACTAGTAACAGGGTTTTGTGGGGGAGTAGCCACAGCAAAATAATGCTCTAGTGGCTTCAAAAGAAAAACAAGGTGAAATCCCACACAGGTCCAGTAAAATCTGGCAGTCTGTTAAAGGCTCTGAGCTCACCCTCTGAGTACATGCCACCTGAAAAGCCCAGCCACAGAGATCTGTGTCTGCTCAACCACCTATCTTAATGCCAAGCTGAAATGCTTGCCATGCAAATACCAATTTAATGCCTGCAAAGCAGTTAAAGTCCAGCTCAGGAGCCTGTGCACGGAGTGAGCTTTATCTGCCTCACATGTGAGGCAAATAATCGACAAGCTGCTTCCTTTCTGCAGGACAAAATGTTTTATCACAGTGTTTCCCAAATCAATACCAGGCAGCTGCAGCCAACTTGGAGGCCTCTGGTACTTGAACCTTATAAAAGACCTCACCAAAAGGGCAGAAGGATGGGTGTAGCTGCTCACAGGAGGCACCCAGCAAAACCTGTGACCAAAAGGGGAAGAGAAGCACAAGGGACTGCTTATAGACTGCCCAAAACACTGGAGAGGTGGCTGGTGAAATAAAAGAAACCAAGGTAAGCAGCATCATTACCATCTCTTTCTCAGGAAGAGCACAACAGCATAAAAACATCAGGTATCAGCAAGAAAAATGGGAGAAGAAAGGTGTGGTGGGTTGACCCTGGATGGCAGGAACCCATCAAAGCCTCTCTGTCACTGCCCTTCCAGGCTGGACAGGGCAGGAAAAACGTAACAAAGGTTCCTAATTTGAAATGAATACAGATGGCTCCTGCAGAGTAGAAGATATTCTTCCAAGACAGTAGGAGCCTTCCTCAGGCGTGTTTGAAACTCCTTCAAAGGAAAGACAATGGGATGTTGTGAATATATTATCTCTCAGTAAGGAGAAAAGCTGGAGTCCTGCCGTGGTCATCAGAAAAGCCTCTCACTCCTTTAGTTTCTGATGCTACTCTGCATTTTCACAAAGGAAGGTTCCAACACTTGTCTTTTCTCGATGGGTCTCTCCTTCCATTTCTTCTCTGAGTTTTTATTTATCTAAATTTTACCAGGGAGGGGCACGGCTGACGTTTCCACCTGACGAACAGCCTTCCTGGAGATGTGCTGCCCGATAAATGGCCACATAAATGCTCTTCCTGGAGCCGCTGGAGATCAGGCAGAATTCCTCAGGGGCAATCTGCAGTTGTGTCAGGCGGTGACAGACACGCTGGGGGTGCAGCCACAGCAGCATTTGGGGACAGCACCAGGACTGAGAGCCCATCTGCACACACAGTGGCATCTTCTCCAAAGACAGGCAAGGCTTGTTTCTGAATATCTGCTTTGTGAGGAAAAAGTTTGACTGAAACAAACCACGGGAAGATGGAACTGCTCTGTTTCAAGGCTAAATAAAAGCACAGCCCTCGGGTTTCCAGCGCCAGCCGAGCGGTGCAGCCCCAGCTCTTCTGCTTCTTTCAGTGAGAAAAGATGTGTCTGTTTTAGCCAGAATTATCTGAAAATCTACAGCAGAACGACGCCAGTTTGCTACGGCAAAGTAGGACTAAGAACAGTCATAGCCCCCAGCTCCACTCATAAATTTATGCACGTTGCATAAAATAATACATAAATTTAAAAACCTATATATATTAAAATAGATAAAATTATAAATATCTACATTATATATTATATATATTAAAATATATAAATTTAAAACCAACAAACAGTTAAGATGTCTGAAGATCATCACATGCCTTGCACCACTACCCTGAAATTCCAGCAGCTTTAGGAGCATTTTTTTTTTTTTGGTTGCAATGCCCCACTCCCCAATTCTCCCTGGTGGGAAACATCCTTCCTGTGCAAGCCAGAGAAAGCTTAAATCAACTCCTGTATAGAAAATTATGCTTATAATCACCTTTTCTTTTAAGGAGATGGAAGTTTGGGGAGCAGAGCGGTCAAAGATGAACCTGCTTGACAAGGTCAGGTGGCTTCTGAAGAGAAAATTGTTGCCTGTGTAAAATAATTAGGCTGCACTAAAGAGAAGCTGCCAACATTACAGCAGCCTCAACTGGGGTAAACCAGAGCATCTACAGCAGTTCTAATGCCTATTTACACCAGCAAAGAGTCTGGCTCTAACACGGGCTGTCAGAAAATAAGGCAGAGTTGGTGAAATGATGTGGTTTCATAAAAAGCTATTACTTAATAGTGAGGTGCTGGTGCTGAAATACCCAATTATCCCTGGGTTTATTAACCTCTGTGCTCACAAATGTCCAGGAGCAAAGCAGAAGCAGTGAATTCAGTGCAATCACACGTTCCCAGAGCCCTTTACCAACACATAAAATCAGGAGCTGCTGCCAGCAGAGGAGTGCAGATTTTAATTCCCTGCAAAGCTCCAGCTCCTTGTTCTGCTCCACAACTCCTGACCACCCCCCTTCCCCCCCGAGAAAAAAAGGGTCAGTCTGAGTTCGTGCAGCAAAAAAAATACGGACAGAAAGCTTTTGGAGCAAGGGAAAAGCACACAGAGGTTTCACAGCTCAAGCACAGGTTGGATCATCTGAAACCCAAGTTTTTCAGGCTGCCCAAGCTCAGCTCAGCTCTCCCACACCCAGACTATGCTATTCTTGGACTTAAGCACCATTCCTCTTCCTATATTTCCTGGGAAAGAATTTGGAGTTAAGATCTAAATACTACCCACAGCAACCAAAGATAACCTAAAACTGGTGAAGAGATAAGACCTAATAGTTCCTTAACTATTACCGATGTTTCGATAATTCCCATACGTTTTGGAGATTTGAGGGGCAGAGGTTGTTTTTATTTTTTTTTTTCTTTTAATTAAGCAAAGCTGGCAATTTGTACTTACTCTGCAATTTTCCCCCTGCCCACAGAAGACCTTTGAACAACTGTTTGGTCCAGCTCTCTCCATTTTACCTGAGAACTCAAAGCAGACTTTCCTCTCTGCTGACAAAGTGAACCTGAGCAGTGGGAAGCCAGTAAATCTCAAGCAGCAGAGATGCTTTATGTACCTTAAGTACTGTAAGATTAAAAATGTGGTTTTATCACAGTGTGATGCCAACGTTAATAACTAGTCTGGAGCAGGAATTCAAAGCTTTCACTGTTCTATAATTGAAAGTAGCCCTGTTGCACATGGACTCATCCAGCAACAGAGGAGCTCAGATCATCTTGGTGAGTGTTTCACTCAAACAGGAGCCCGAGAAGGGCAGTGAAGCATCACTCAGTCAGGCATTACCAACAGTGGGACGTGCATTAGCAAATGAAGCCACATGCAAGTCACAATCCAACGCCATCTGATTGCAAAGAAGGCCAGGCATGCAGAAAAATTCATTTGTGGCACTTGCTGAGAGCAGAGTGAACATTTGAATTTGAGACTTCCAGCCCATCAACAATAGTCATACCTGCTGCTACATTTTCAGTTGTCCCAGCAACAAGCAGCTCTTCCCTTCAGCTTTATTACCGCTTCTCCTTTTTCAATGGGCTTTTGTAAGGCAATTATGTCACAAATCTTAATTATTGTTTCATTTGATGTTTTCACTAACGATGGCTAATAACTACATCATGTCCCAACCCAGCTGTCCCTCTGGATGCAGAGACTGCAGCCACCACAGCCCTCCCCACAGGCACTCAGGGATCAAGAGGATGCAGAGCAGCAGGAGAGGCTGCAGGAATCGCAGAGCTGGCCAAAGGGCCACCTGCCTCGGGTACCTGCACGGCTCCACGTGTGGCCACGGGGCTCCAGCCCCTCTGCAGCGACAGACAGGGTGGGACAGGGCACACCTGCAGGGAGGGAAGGGCACAGCTCAGCAGGACAGCGGGCAGGGACAGAGAGGAGGGACCGGGGGCTCCACGCGGCGGAGCAGAGTGGGTGTCACAGCTCTGGGGAGGGATGGAGGACAGCGGGGTGGGACCTGGGCCAGAGCAAGAGGAGAGCCCAGAGAGGGGACACAGGGGGAAAGGGAAAGGGAACCTTCCCTAAATAACGTGAAGAAGACTTTAACTTCACAGGATCACAGAATCACAGAACACGCCGAGTTGGAAGGGACCCACAGGGATCATCAAATCCAACTTCCCTGACATCTCCTGGGCATCTCTCTGTCCACTGAGCTCTCCCAGAAGACAAACTTTGGTTTGCTAAGCAGAACAAACATCTGATTATCCCTTGAAAATCTCTACACCTCGTACAGTTCACTTCAGAACAGGGAGAGGCACAAAAGAAAAGGAGGAGGAGGAGAAGCCAAACAACCCCCAGCAAGAGCAATCTGAAAGCCACACAGCATTCACCTGGATGGCAGTGCTATTTCACATCTCCTTTTGTTTTTAGTCACTGCTGGCATTAAACTCAGCACAAAAGGCAGAATCTGGAATGAGTCCCAACAAAAGCAGCACTTCCATATCTGCTCTGGAGCTCCGTTAAACTGGGGCCACTTGCAGTGATGGAAATGCAAGTTAATTTCTTTATTTTCCTAATTTCTTGATTGATTGCAGGCAGTCATGCTGTTCCTAAAACGTTATCTTGCCCCAACACACGGTTCATCCCTGGACTGCTCTGGGATTCACATGGCTCTCACACACTTGGCTGTTCCCTTGTTCTCCAGTTCCTGCACTCCATCAGGAGAAGAGCATCTCCTCTCACTCCTAAGGATTAACTACAACAGGAAACAACAGAAACGGGAATGCTGCTCTTTCCCAGCTGCAACCAGCTGGAAGTTGTTGATTCTGTCCATAAAGCAAACATGTTTGCAGTTGGCTGGGACCAAGAGCAGCTGATTTTCTCTATTAGGAGACATCAGGAAGCAGAACAGCAATGAAATGTAGATACCATGGATTATACACAGGGCATTAACCCTCAGGAGAAACCGAATCATAAAACCCCCTCAGCTGGAAGGGAGCCACAGGACCATCCAGTGCTACCCCTGGCCCTGCATAGAACCCCAACAATCCCACCCTGTCCCTGAGAGTGTTGTCCCAACCCTCCTGCAGCTCTGGCAGCCTTGGGGCTGTACCCACTGCCCTGGTATATTTGTGCCTGCTAAAAACACCAGAACATCACTGGAACAGCTTTTGGTTCCTATTCCACGCCCTGCTCTCCCAGTGCACACATCTGCACCTGACCTTGAAAGATCATCCAAATGCCAAGGACACAGAGAGGCTCTCCCTGTGCCCACAGTCGCGGGTCTGAATCAGCTCCACACTTACAATTATTTCCCAACAACAGCAAAAGTCTCTCGGCCCCAACTGTCACCATTTTTATTTTCTAAATCAGTTTAAACCCAGTCTAATCTAGAGGACTCAGTGCTGCCTACAAGGCTGTGCAAATGGCTCTCTGTGCATATACATTGCTCATTTCCCACCTGGATTTGCCAGGGCTCCATTTCATCCGTGCAGAGCAGCCCAGGCACGTGTTCCTGTTCCACATCAGACTGCAGAGGAGCAGGAGGCAGCCAGGGGAGCTTCAGCACACAGGGAAGAGAAAAAAAAAAAAGCAATTCACTCCTCCCTTATAAATCATAAAGAAACTAGGTAGGCATAACACAACATAAACTCAGGCGAATTCCAGCATTTCTGATGAAAGAAACCTAAAGGTAACAACCAGAAACTTGTCAGAGACCCCCAGGGATTTAAAAAGAAAAAGAAAAATAACATTATGCAGACAATTCTAATTATTTTTTTTTTCACAGAAGTAAGAATATTTAAATGAAGCGGATAAATGTCCTAAAGTGGAATTGCAGGGGTTTTATTCAGCCATAATTTCATTTGAAAAGTCTAATAACACCTCTGGATTTAAATTCTATACATTACTCTGCTTTCATTTCTCGGTTGCTGGAAATGCCATCACAAGAAAATACTGTACACCACTGCTAGCAGTGCATATTTATAGCTGTTGGCTTCTTTATCCCAACAAATTGCCATATGCATTTAAAAAAAAATAAAAAAAATCAATCTTTCCAATTTCCAAACTGGTTTAGAATTTATGTTCATTTTCTATTATAAGCATTTGACCTTGTCTATGAAAAGTCAGATGGAGAAGTTTCTTCCCTTTCCAGTCAGGAAAATCATGCTCTTGAGTATTTTTAGACTTTGCAACGCACAAGTTTTAAGACCTGAGATATCCCTTCACATTGAATTTTCTGATGTTTGATATCTTTTCTGCTGCCCATTCGTGGTAACAATTCCTGTGGGGCAATAATGAGGAAAAACCAAAGTTTGTTCCACACAAATTCCTCCCTCCATTAATAACCCTGTCAGGGATGTAGATGGCAAAAAGGCACTTTCTGTGCGTTCAACAAAAACCTGAGATGAAGCTGAAGAAGCATTTTTAGCTACATTTATCATCAGATGCCACAATTAAAGTTCGATGTGTTTTGCAAAGCGAACAAGACAGAAATAACCACCGAAGGAAAGCAAAAGTCAGGGTGTAAATCCACCACCTCCTGAACCTGGTCAGCTTGGCTTAACACACAGATTTGCAGGAAAATGCAGGTATATGATAGGAAGTGTGTTAATTTAGGTCAATTGTATCTGTTTTGCTGAACACACAGGACTGCTCTGAGGCCACAAATCTCAACAAGTTGTGAGCTGCTTCCACAAAACAGCTCAGTCTACACTATTTGACCACTTTACATCCTTAAAAGTCAAAACAATTCAAGGCTGTTTGTTCTTCCCTGTCAAAAATACAACTGCTAATTAAAACCAAGCAAACAACCAAGCAGAAAATAAGAGTCGTGCTGCCAAATTTTTCGAAAACGGCTCGTGATTTTTAATTGCATTGAGTCTGTGACCAGCTCTGGGGGTTACACACCTGCTGAGGAGAAGGGCCCAGGAGTGCCTTGGACACTTCCAGGGATCCAGGAGCAGCCAAAGCTTCTCTGGGCACCCTGTGCCAGAGAATAATCCCTTCCCAGTATCCCACCTAACTCACCCTCTGGCAGTCTGAAGCCATTCCCCCTTGTCACATCACACCCTTACCAAAATTCCCTCTCCAGCTCTCCTGGAGCCCCTTTAGGCACTGGAAGGAGCTCTGAGGTCTCCCTGGAGCCTTCCCTTCTCCACACAATGATGTCACAACTCAGCATTGCAGAAGGAGACTGAATTAAGCCAGACCTAACTCAGAACATCCCCAAATGTCCATCCCCAGCCCCTGCCAGCCCTTACCACCTTCTGCTCTTCCTTCCTCACCCCCTCACCCTGGAATTTCCCCCACTACAGAGGATGGAAAAGGACATGATCCCACCTGGAGAACAAGGTTGGAATGTCACCTCCTGTGGTTTAAACCATGAACTCGAAAATCAAAGGTAAAATCAAACGATGAGTGGCACAATTTGTGAATGCTCTGCCAGGCACTGTCCAAAAAAATGCACATGGATAAAAGGATGTGGAAGAACTGGCTTTCCATGAAGGATTTCCTTGGTTTTTCTGTCAGCACTGAGACTCTGCACCAGCTCAGGGCGATCAGAAACAAGATCAGGGCAGGAAAATAAGGAACACCAGTGCAAGGCACGAGAGGGGAGGAGTATTCCCCCCAAGATTATGTTTGAAACTGCTCAAAATTTAATGCATTCTGGTAAAATTAAAAAGTAAAATGTGCACTTGGAGGAGCATTTCAGGAGCCTGGAGGAGCTGCTGTTTGACAGGAGTAGCTGGGAGGTGCAGGGAGGGGAGATGGAGAAGTGGCAGAGTGAGTAAGTCCTGCCAACACTCTCTTCTCTGGGATTTGACAGCACAGTTCTTGGAGGACACGGGGAAAACTCAACTCCAGAATAATTTTTGAGATCCTTCATGTCTCTGCCAGCAAGTGACAGTCAAATCCTCCAGTATTACGGGGAGCTTTTGTCTTTTGGCAATGTGCAGCTTAGCAGGACTTTAAAAATCATGTTGCATCTACACTCGGGGATGAAGAGAGTTGAATTTAACTTAATATAAATCAAAGTAAACATGCAGATATGGTGAGGCAGAAAGTCTCTTTATCCTACTTACATGTTTCTGGTATTCTCTGCGCTCTTTCAATTATTTGTGTTTTCTTTTTTACTGAGAACAGAGGCCAATCAGAGGAACTGCAATATAATAGTGAAATTTAAAGGTTACTATGCAAGTATATTTTCATTTATCCTATTTAGCTCTGAAATATCCCACCAAGTTGCTAATATCTAATAATCCTTTTATAGAAGCTGAATGCTATCTGTAAAAATTAAATTGTTTACATTCAAAATGCCTCACCATAAATATAAATGCTCATTCATTATTTAAAATGCAGCACAGCATGGTAAATTTGATGTTTTCCCTGCTCAGTTTTGGCTGTAACCAACTCCACAGATACATTAGCACCATCTTTTGGCTAAAATATATCCTGGCCCATATTTATATCTTTTCCTTACCAATGGGGTGCTTTCATTTCCCTGATATTTCCACGGGGAACATCTTCTGAACATGAAGAGCCAAACTGGGAACTCAGGCTCTGGCTGATAAACCCAACCAAGACAAACCCGTTGGTCCCAAATCATATTTGCACTGAGGTGCCTTTACGTCGCTGGAGCCCTAAAACTGCGTTTTTATCATTATTTTTTCCATGTAGAATTATGTCAAGGTGATTTTTTTTTTTATGTATATATAAATCAGGTCCACTAAAGATGGTTTGGAAATAGTATTTTTCCCCTCATCTTTTGCACTGCGTTTTTTAAAGTGTTTTTTGAAATCAGCTGAAAAGGGGGATGAAAATGCTGCTTGTTCTTTTGGCAGAAATTCTCCATATTCACATTATGCTTTCATCAGCTGAGATCACAACAGGAGAAAAAAAATCTTCCATCTCCATCTGCTAATGGTCCCTCAACAGGATCACGTCAGAGCAAGGGTGACTCTGTGCAGTGACCAGGATAGGGGGAATATATCCCAAATATGGCCTAAATCCAGAGCCTTGGGGGGTTGTACAAGCTCAAGTGCTGGATTTTGTTGGAATTTTGAGAATATCCCAGAAGAGAAAAAAGAAATAACTGCCTTAAAGAAATATATTTTTTTTTCTTTTCTGGATCTGAATAGGTTCTGGATAAATATTTCTTTTCCAGATTGCAAAGGTCAGGACCTGTGGAGCACAAAGAACCTTGGAAAAGGTGGAACTGTCTTGCAGGGCCAGAGGCAGAGGGTCTTCTTGGTCCCCTCACCCCAGTGAGGTGCCCCACTGTGGGGGCACTGAGGTCTCTGGAGGTCGGGCACTGACCTCAGTGAAAACAGGGGAAGGTTCCCCTGGACTTGCCAGGGGCACTGGGATGACAGAGATCCCTAATTACTCATTCTGACTGAGATCCTGAATGACTTATTTTGGCTTAGAAAGAACATTCATCAAGGTCCATCAAAGGATTTCCACCCCATTTCCACACACAATGAAATCCCAAAGGAAAGAGCATTTCAGAGCAAGACACAAACTGCAAAGACAGACACTTCTCTTTGGTCAAGGGCAGAACTTGGCACAATTTGCTGCTGAGTTTGTGCCACTCACAGAGGTGCCAGCGCCATCAGAGTCCCCCTCACCTCACCTGTAAAAAATATCCTCCCGGGGCAAGACCATGTAAAGAGTGATGTCTTTTTAGTGGGGGGCTTTGTACTCCAGCCCCAGCAACGTGTCATCATTCTGACACCGTGCTTTGCACAGCACCCATCACTCACTGCCACCCTGGTGTGAGGCTGCACATACATCATGATTTGCCTGTGGCATCAGATGTTGCAGCTTTGTTCAAATCTATAGCAGGAAAATAATTTACTGCCTGGCAGCAGCGAATATCAGTGCAGAACTTGGGAGGGGAGCACTGACACTCCCAGGAGAAAAACTTGCCATGGTTATGCTTAACATGGGCCTGTCAGAAGGACAGATCTCTAGGAACAACTACTGGAGTGGGGTCAGTGAAATACAGTCACATGAACCTGAATAAAACTGGCTGGACCCGTCCAAAGAGAAGGCACTTTTCCTTTCTTCAGGTTTTTCCTTTGGAGTTATTTAGTCCCAATAAGCCAAACCAGTAATAATTATTTAATAATTATTAAATAATTATGATTTATGGGTAAAGTTGCAAAGCACAAAAATCTCCTTTATACCCCTGGTAGGTTTACAGGAACTCTTGGAGAGGTGCAAAAGGTGCTGCTGTAACTGAGTACACTGAGCAGAAAACCTGAAAGCAGAAAGGATTCTGTAGTCTGAAGAAATTGAAATTAATTTTTAAAAAGGCATCTAACAAGTACTCTTAGCACTGTCATAACCAGAACCCTGCTAAGATGTGAATAAGGAGTACTTTGAAAGCTATTATATGTGTTTTATATATATATATATATTTATATCTCTATAATATACATACCTACACCAAACTACCTGCTGATGTAATTTCAGTCTTACGGGCTCAGGAATCCGGAAAGATTGGTTGGACTGGATGATCTTAGAGGTATTTTCTCTTAATGGTATTTTCTCTAATAAAACCTTAATGGTTTTATTACTCAGTTATTCTAAATAAGAACACAGGTGTGACAAAGGAAGTCCCCAAGAACCTACACAAATTATCAGCCTGGTGGATGAGATGCCAAGAGTAGAACAGGATGAAAAAAACCATAACCTGAAATTTCAGAAAGCTGGGGGGGAACTTTCTGTTTCCATTATTCGGTAAATGAGGGGGGAAAGTAGTTCCAGAGCTACATTACCTACATATTTGTATTACACTCATTTTTTCAGTTGAGGAAAATCCTCAAGGAGCTGGTGGGTTCCTGCCCTCCATCTAAAGAGCCAGAGTATCGCAGATTTGCATCCTTGACTGAAAGCACAGTGTTCAGAAAATAACTGTTCAGAAAAACTACCCTGACGACACACACCAACAGCAAAATCTACACCAGCAAAATTCAACACAGGAGAAGAGAAGGGGAAAGACCCACGAGGAAGGGGAGCATTAATCCTTGTGTGGGCAAAAAGTGAAATCCCCCAAAGCGAGGTAAAACTGCCTGAACTGCAAAAATTGGAAATGCAAGTTTTTCTTGTAATTTTGAAAGTCTAAAAATCCTCATTACGCACCTGTTGGGTGAGGAAGCTTAAGTTCAAGGAGATATTTTGGATAAATAAGAAGAGCTACTACAACCTGTGCTTTAAAGGTAGCACTCCAACTTGTTGCAATTAGTTGAAATTAATTCAGAAAGGGCTTAAACCACACTTAAAAAAAAATTTTCTGGATAGAAATATCTGAAATAAGAGGGATGGAGGGGTTATGAACACGCAGGAAGGATTTTGCTCCTTGTTGCACTGGATTTACTGGTCATTTCTTTAAACTCCTGTAAGGCTTCTCTATCTATAATTCAACCTTGTTACATTATTTAGGCCTGAAAGCTGCAAAATTTAAACCAGAAGGATACAAAACATACCCCTGGTGGTTTTTTTCACCTTGCCAGTTAGTATTTGGTAACTGGCTCTGAAAGCCCTGATCTGAACAGAACCCAATCCCAAGTACTTCGGGTACCTCCCGTTCCAGGCAGTTACTGTTCAGCAACTTTCAGATGGCAATTTTCCCCTGCCAACCCCAAATTATTTGTACCAGTCCTTTGGCACAGTGTGTGTCTCCTGTATCGTTAGCATGGTAAATGTTTTGTTTGTGGAAAACCCACTCTCTCTGTGAACCACTAAGCCAAACACTCTGTACTAAAACATCACTCCTCACGTTGGGAGAGAATAACCAGATTTTTCCTGACAATTGAGGGAGAGCTGGGAAAAACAGGAAAACCAGTTTTGTCTCTCTCTACTATATTGTCCTCCATAAAAATTAAAAATAATAATTAAGACAAATACAAACAGGAACTGTAGTGGAAGAGCTTAAAAAAAAAAAGGGGGGAAAACCCCAAACAACAAACCACACATCATCTTGGCTGCTCCATTCGCTTCTGGAAAGGTAAACGTGGATGTCACTTCTCTTTTGGCAGGAAAAGATCCTTTTAAACATCCATAACAGACACACTTTGCTGCTCCACACTTGGCTTTTCTTGCCATATAAACCCATCCATCCCAAGCCAGCAAAGACCCAGCAGGAGATGAAAGTCCAAGCAGGCTGAGCTCTCCCTGGCCTTTAAACCTCAGCATAAAAAAAGATATCAAACTTCTCACCAGCCCTACAATTCACAGCCAAACCATAAATGTATTCAACCAAGTCAGCCTTTGAAAGTTTTCATTTAGCCCTACAAAGATAAACAGTAGATCAGCATTTTCATTAAAAAGAAATGTCATGGCTCATTCCTTTCTGTGATTGAAGAGGAAGCAGCAGCATCTTTCAAAACTCAGGAGAGAAACATATGCTTGCAATAAAACATAAATAAAAATGTGATTGTTGTTCCATTAAATATTTCAGTCTGTGATTATAATTACTTCCTGATTGGGAAGAATTCCCATGTTAAAAACCCCTATGCAATGACAGCTCAAGTAGATCAAAACAGGGATCAGCCAGGGACAAGGTGCAGGGATGGAAACTTAAAACCAGAATATATGAAGACCAGTTATTATAATTGTGCAGCTGAAGAAACTTTCACCCCCTGCCATACTCTCTGTTCTCTCTCCAACCCAAACTTCAAAGCCCATCCCATCCCACCCCTGCCCTGGGCAGGGACACCTTCCACCAGCCCAGGTTGCTCCAAGCCCCGTCCAACCTGGCCTGGGACACTCCCAGGGATCCAGGGGCAGCCACAGCTTCTCTGGGCACCCTGATTTGTGGGGGGTCAAGGTGGAAGTTCAGCCTCCACATTCCTCTTTTTGAGAAGCAGTAAAGTAGACACTGATAACTGGACAAGAACTGATGGGCAAGCTCAAGCCAACAGGAAGATCCTGAAGTTCATCCTTGTCTCCCTTGTACTGAAAGCTTCTTGCTCAGCTGGTGTGTAAAGTCCAGTCAAGAGCAGAAAACACCAGTAACCTTCCCAGAGCACCTTTCTGCAAGAATCCAAGCCCAACTTTGCAAACCAAAGTGAGGGCCTGGAAGAGTTTTGGTTGTTTATGCAGCACTGTCCTCCAGCTCTTCAGTACCACAGTGTAGTGTGCTAGCAATTTAACATAACTACATAACTGTACATAAAAAGTATACACAGAGGCACTCAAAAACAGCATCCCAAAAACCTCCAGACAAGGAGCTGGAAAACCTTTGGTGTTGATCATGACTACTTTCTTTGTGTTAACTTTAAAATAGTAATGATTTCCTTTCATCTTAAATAGGCGAACAATGAAGTAAAACAATGTCAAGTCAGATGAGAAAATCCAAAGTCACTTCAAACAATTGGGATCTGACACGTACTGTAAGTACAGTTCTGCTTTCAACAGATTAAAGTACTCTCAGATCTATTTTTTGTTGTAGTCAAAGGCAGACACGTTGCATAAAACATCAGGGGGTTTGCTTTGATCGGATGCATAACTTTACATTTCTTGTTAAACAGTTATAAAAATAAAAAGGCCTTCTAAGAGGTAAACTCGGAGGATATTTATACTTCACGAATGACAGCTCAATCGGGGTCTTGAATTCAGCACCACTTTCGGGATGTGAAAATAAGTATTTGCAGAGCAAGTTTTCAAGGTGCATCTCCAGGGGAGATAAAGGAATAATCCACAGCTCTGTGCAAAACAAGTCCCTCTTGGAGAGGTTTGTTACCTTCCCTGAAATGAACCTCTGCTTAATATCACTGGATTAGAACAGTGAGAGTTTCTGAGCATTAATAGAGCCTTTTTGTGCCACTCTGGAAGTCCACAGGAATGATAAAACTGTCTTAATTAAGTCTAAAGATTTTTCTCAGCATAAGAGATTATCCCTCAGAGAGGCCTCCAGAGCAGTTCTTTTTGTCTTCCACAATTAGATCAGATCTGAGGTGTGAATGGCAAAGCCCAGAACAGGAACCTTCTAAAAATAAAGCCTGGCAAGGACAGGCCGGTGCTCAGCCTCAGCCTACAGCCTTGTTTATTGGGGGGGGGCTTGAGGCTTTTCCAAAAATAACACTTCATTTGAGCTATCCAGTTTTTGTATTGATTTTCCTCTGTGTCATGAAACAAGAAGGTTAATCAGCTGCTGAGGAACTGGAAGGAGATTAACCACAGGAAAGGACTTGTACTGAGAAGGAAAATGGGGCTGGTAAGACCCTCAGACTTAGGGTGAGGTAAAAGCCACGCCAGATTGAAGGTTGATTTCTCCACCCTTTTTTTATCTTGCAGCTCTGCAGGCTTTAACACCCAGCAAAATAAATCAAGCCATGCAGTGAAAGGCTGCTTCTCCTTGTACCACATTTTTTGTGGGATCACCAAGCCACAGTGAATGCAGGGAAACAGTTTTCCTTTTCTGTGTTACCTTGGAAACTTAGTTTTAACAGTCAGAGCAAAGAGAGAAGGAATTCTTCTTAAAACATAAAAAAAAAAAATAAAATTAAGTAACATTCTGGCAGATTGAAGGAGTTTTATCCTCATTTATCTAAACTGCTCACCATCAGAAAAGAGAGGTAGGTCAGCTCCCCTGTCCTTTCTTGAGCCACATCTGCAGCCATGGCAGGGCAACCACCTTGAACAGCATCGTCTCAGTGGCTGTTGGCCAATCCCACCCCCAGCTCACAGATTTTAGCTTCCATCAGCTGGGACATTGTGCTTTAAAAGTGCCTATTTTTTTATTTTCTTGCCACAGCAATAGGTGAGTACCAGGTAGCAGCTCTAAAGTCTTGGTCTCTCTTTCAAAAAAAAAAAAAAATGCTCACTTGTTATGCAAATAAAGGCCAGCTCAGGGATTTCTGTGTCGAGTTAATGGACACAGGGCCAGGGATTCATTCATACAAACTACTTTTTCAGATTGCAGAAAGCAATTTCATCCTGATTTGCAAGAAAACAGCTCAGAGTTCACAGAATCATAAAAACAGTGAGGTTGGTAAAGGCCTCCAAGATCATCAAGTCACCTCCTCTACACAACTCCTGCCCTGTTGCACAGCATGGCCAAAGTTGTAAATACAGCATTCATTCCCCCTCCACCCATGCTACAATCACACACAGGTACCTCTGCTGTGTGTCTAACAATCCACTGTTTATTCTCCTTCCCCAGACTGGAACAGATTGTGCTTTGGGGTTTTTTTGAGGACGTGCACAAGAAGGCAGGAGCGGGGCCAGCACTGCTGACCCAAACTGGCCAGAGGGATATTCCATAGCCTGGAATGTCATGCCCAGCCTAGAAACTGGGGAATGGGACCAGCAGAGACCAGAGGCTGCTGAGAGATGGACTCAGTGGGCATCACTTGTCTTTCTTTTGCTTTCCTCTCTCCCTTTCATTACAATTATTATTATACTTCATTTTGTTTTGATTATTAAACTGTTCTTATCTCAACCCAGGAGGAGGGATTAAACCTCAACAGATTTTTTGGGTGCAGCTTTGATATTCTCAGACAAGATGGTTAATCCAAGTCATCCCTTGCAGGGCATTTTCCATGTCACTGAGGTGAGGATCTGTCCACCAGGAAACCCACTGAGCCTTGCAATGCACCTCTCAACTGTGCATCAGGCATCTCAGGATAAGTACCCATCTGGCAAACAAATAGATTTGGCAGCACAGTTTGGGAAAAACAGCTCTGTAGTGACAACTTCCAATATCAGACAGTGTCTCCCGTCCATGTTTGTGCAAAATAACCTGCCAAGATCAGGTGAGCGAGGAGAAAAATTTTCTTGTGCTTTCAGAGGTCTCAGCGTGTTCTCTTCCAGCAGTTCAGGGTGGCTCTGTGCTTGAATGTTAATGCCAACATTTGCATAGTCTGATTGAATAATAAATAGTGAGACTCACTGAGTAACAATCACAGAGTGATCTCTGTGTCTGCACCAATGCACTTTGTGTGGATTTTACAGTCTCCTTTGCTGGTTTCAGGGCATTTTCTTGTTACTTTCCTGTGAAACCTCAAGCCATGTTTTGCTTTTATTTCAGTACTTGTATTCCCTATGATTTACCCTTCTTTGCACTGACGCCCCTGCCTGTGCTTATCCACTCACCAGAAAACATCTCTCCACTCTCCATGGTTTGGTTTTCACTCTGGTTTTGAGTTCAAGGCCAGGTTGGACGGGGCTTGGAGCAACCTGGATAGTGGAAGGTGTCCCTGCCCATGGCAGGGGTGGAATGGATGGGCTTTAAGGTCCCTTCCCACCCAAACCATTCCATGATTCAGTGATACCTTCAATAAAATCCCAGTTTCCGAGTGTTAAACCAGCCCAAAGAGGAGGATCTGTCCATGGTACTGACTGACATCTGGGAGGCACCAGGAAGGAATTCCCTCTGCCTCGCCTCCCAGCACTGCACCCATCAGAGGTGACAAATGGCAACATGTTGGCAAAAGAACCATTACTTGGACACAGTTCTACCAATCCTGGTCTTTCTCAGCTGCCTTTTGGGGCCTTTTCTCTACGAATGGATGACACTCCATCATGCAAATAATGTATTCAATTCTTCAGCACAATTATGCACAAACAAATCTACAGAGAAAACTAAGTTTCCCCTCTGGCTCTAATTTTGATATCAGAGAATTTTTCTAAGCTAAAAATGCAATATGAGGCCATGACAGCAAACCTAACTTCATTGGGTAAACGAATCATCTCTGGAATGATCAAAAAAGCTGCAGTTCTCCATCTCTTTCAAATTAACTGCACAAATACAAAATAAGCACCCAGGCAAAGCAGTCTGCAAAGCATCTGATTTTACCTGAGGTTTCTGATGGGATCCAGACTCCAGAGCTGCATCATAAATGGATATTTAGCCTTGCACACACGAACAGCCCAAAGGTTCCTCACAGGCCGTGGCTGCAGGATACGTTGTTTGGCAAGAAGGAGCCTCTCCTGTGGAGAACCAGGTTTCATCACCATATTTCAGTTTGTTTCAGGTGTTCCAGCTTGTGCCCTTTACCACCAGAAAGAGCCCTGGCTCTGTCCTCTTCACCTCTTCCCTTCAGCTCTTTATATCAAGTTCAGGAAGGCAACTGATGAGCTGCAAATTTGGGAATTTCACCTCACATGGAAAGAGTCCAAGACTTCGGTTTGACTTCTTCAGTCAAAAAAGATTTAATCCTGATCTCTAAACACCAGCATAAGGAACGTGTCTGTGGCACTGGATTCTCCAATTTTAGCCAATAAATCTATGAGAATGCTCCAAGATAAAAGAACAGTCATCAAACAAGTTATTGCAGAAGATGAGATTCATGTATTTTAACAGTTTTGGTGCTGCTCCTTTCAAATGATCCCAGAAATTTTTTTACCTAAAATATTTTCAAATAAGACTTTTTTTTTTTTTTTAGCAGTTATGTTCCATCCCTTTTTTTTTAATTAGTCAAAATGAAGTCAAATTAGTCAAATTAATAAGTCAAACTAAATGGTAAGAATATTTCCTCATAGACTTTCCTTTTCATTTATTAAATGAAACATATAATTTTATATCACAGTTAGGCAAAATTGTTGGCATGGAGTGACTTTAAAAAAAAAAATCAAGGTTCAGAGAAACTTTCTATTATTATCCCTGAGGTCAACTCTGAGCAAATATTATCTGTCAATAATATCTGTTTTAAGAAATTCCATCTTCCCAAAATGTGGTACCGCTGACCTAATGTTTGCAAAACCACCACCACCTAAAATAAACTCCAGTGAGACCCCAAAACTGATGCTTGAAAGAATTACCAGGGCACAGTGCTAGAAAAACATAAGGCAAATCCTACCTCCTTTATCTCCAAAAATGCTCAGATGGAGTGATGTCATTCCTTGAACTGCTTCATTTCGGGTAGAAAGTGAGTTGTCATCAAAGGACGGGCAAAGAAAAGCTAACAAAGCTCAGCTTGAACCCTGGTTAAATCACAGGCAGAAAAGTTGTGGTTTGGAGAAAATAAAAGGTATTGCTGCCATCAACACATCAGAGCCAAAGCTGCTCAGTCCCAGGACTGACTGGATGCTTGATATCACCCAAATGAGGGACAGGAACAGCCCAACACCTGCTGCATTCCTGATCCACATCCTCTTTTCTGAGCCTGTGGGCATCATTTGAAATTTCTGTTCTATTTGTCCTAGACCAAAGATTCCTGTCAAGGCACCATCTGCAGCAATGAAATCCCCATCCAGCTCCAATTCCTGACTCAAACCAAATGAAAATTAAACCTGCAAAGCACCTACATGAAAGCACACAACTTCAAACTATCAAAGGCCTCAGCTCCCAGGCTGTATTTACACCCTGTGTAAAATGCCTTCTGGGATGATTTGGAAAAGCCCCAGCCAGCAAAAGCCTCAGTAAAAGCCAAAGAACAACCACCTGAAAAAGGCTGTGTCCAAAATGTCTCATTTTGTTCCTTTGGGGGCAATTGGGGGTGTTTGGGTGAGTCCAGCAGCTCCAGGTGTGCTGGGGGACCACGAGCACTGTGCAGTCAGCCCCAGGGGAGACAAGCACTCAGGAGCTATAAAGGGAAATGTTCCTGATATAAAAGAGCAGCTCTGAATTGCTCTATTTCCTTTCTTTTATTTTGTGATCTTCTGAGGGAACCAAATGACTGGTGATGGGACGAGATCCAGCAGTTTTGCACTCGTTTTTCTTTCCCAGGAGCATCCAGGGGGGAATTGGATTCTCAGCCAGGTAGCAAAAACAGGAATGAATATCTTACAGGGAGTAAAAAAATGAAGGGTTTTCGACACTTTAACCACGTGTTAAGCTGGGACAGGGCACACCACAGAACGTGCAAGCAACAGAAACTTGTTCAGAGCCAAGCTGTGGCAGAGAGGAAGGGAAGGTGTTGTAACAACTTACCGAGCTCCCCCCAGAGCCACTGTACGACTCACTGCTACAGGGTGGAACCAGGAGGAGCTCCATCCAGTGGGATCATCCTCAGCAATTCCCTCAGCTCCATAAACATTAATTATTTGGGGCTGCTAATGCAGCACAACTGCTTTGACAAGTGTAATTTTCTCCGTCCTTCTGAAAGAAATTTAAGAAATTTGATGGCACTGATGGTGACCATCAGCTGATATCCATGTTACCCCCAGGGAGGTCAGGCTTCAAGGCAGCAGAAGAGAGACCCAGCCTGCTGGAGAACCTGGGAAGGAAATCCCTCTTAATGTTAAATACACATTACCTACATTTTTATAAATCTTTATATATTTTCATAAATTTGTACATTTTCATTACATTAAATACTACAATTAATCACAATAATTAATATATAATGAAATAACATTAGTTTAGAAATCTCTCCTAACACTGAACAGCTCCTTCAAGAGACACAGTTGGCTTGGTCAAGCCTATTTTCTTGAGCTGTTACCACAGACAGTTAAAATTTATGAACAGCTTCCCATTAACCAGACTGCACATAAACATTTTAAAATCCTGCATGCAGAGATGACTGGAAGAACTCATCCACCGGGATTTGCTTTGGAAAAATCTGCATTTTTTTCCTCTGAAAACATTTACATGTGGCCACAGGTTTTATACCACATACATGCAGTTGTGGCTGCTGAGGGAGACATTTTGTGGCTTCTGTCCAAAGTTGCTTTGAAACAACCTCTGTCCTCTGAGGGGGAAGGGTCTGGTGCACACGCCTTTCCTGACCTCTGAAAAGAACACTCAGAATTGCACACAACCAGCTCTGCCACAGCATAGCCTGTCTGTCATTAATTAACACTCAGCTGAGCCCGTAAGTCCTTCTCCCCTGTCACTGCATGCACGGATAAGGAAGGGGAGATGGTGTGGTGATTAAAAAGGCAAGGGTAGAGGGGCGAGGCCAGGCAAGGCTGAGGCCACCAGCAAGTCCCTGGCACGGGAACCTGGGATTCAAACACCCTAACCCTGCAAAAGCCAGTCCCTGAACAACCCCAGAAGATGTTGCTGCTCCTTCGTGCATTTAACTGCAGAGTCTGCCACTGATTTGTGATTTAAGGACAACCCAAGAAACATCACCTTCCTGCACCTGCACAAATAGGGAGACAGGCTTGTCCTAACCCTCCTTATTGGCTGTAACCTTAAATAAGGGGAGAGAGGGAGGGAAAACACCCCAAAAGAGATGCAAAGACACACCAATTCTCCTAAAAACCAAATTTTCCTAAGTGCTGATGTAACAAAACAACAAGGGACGAAAACACGGGAGCCCAAAATTAAAACTAATGCCAAACTTCACAACATCTTCCTTTAGTGCCTGTACCAGTAACAGAGCCTGTAAAGCTCAGTAGGAATTTCTTGCAGGACTGACCTCAGGCTCGGGGAAGAGTTAAAATGGGCAGCCTTACTTGTGCTGGTTTGCTCTCCGAAGTGTTGCCACGTGCGGGATGCATTTGATGTGCTCAGGAGAAGGGCAGGAGAGGTCCCTGCAGGTGGAAGATCTCAAAGGAAATCGGCCCTCTCTGCTCTTAAGTGACAATTTGTAAATTCCAGGTGTGACGATAACGACCGGGAAAGTAAATTCTGGGAGGGGAGGGGAGCGGTTGGAGCTGGGGAAGGGTTGAACACGCCAGGAGCTCCTCAGGCAGATGTTCGCCCAGGAATTTCATATCCCCGCTGTGCTTCGCTCCTGCAGAGCAAGAGGAGCCTCTAGTGGATGTGGGGGAAAAACTTCCACAGCGGGGAGCGCTGGGAATGGGAACGGATTAAAGGAGGAAAATCAGGAGATGCCTTTATCCTCCTACCACTTTTTAAGAGCACATGCACCCGCCCGCTCAGACGGCCCCAGCCGAGGCTCACCTTGCCAAATTGAAATGGGATATCGTGGTCCAAAAACAGGAAAAAACTGCATTAAGAAACGGACATTGGGAAATTTTTAACATTCT
This sequence comes from Empidonax traillii, assembly GCF_003031625.1. Classification (NCBI taxonomy): domain Eukaryota; kingdom Metazoa; phylum Chordata; class Aves; order Passeriformes; family Tyrannidae; genus Empidonax; species Empidonax traillii. The sequence goes on from NW_020956020.1 coordinate 259,880, forward strand.
GGAAAACTGAGTGCTCAGTTTGTATGTTTTCATTAGTCAGTTTTTATTTTTGTTTTTCTTTTTTTTTCTTTATTTTAACTGCTTTGGTTTTTTTCCTCAAAAAACCAAAACCCAGTAGTTTTTATACCGTAGTCAGTTTTCACCAAAACCCAGCAATGAGCTTGGCTGTGCAATACAACCTGTGCTTACTGAACAGGAAGGACAATTTCCTACAGCCTGAAATCAAACAGACTTGGCTGGATCTGCAACCTTGCTTGAACGTCCCTGTGCTAGAAGAAAAGCTTTGGAAGGTCGTCCTCTCCTCTTTTCTTCCTTTGTTACATATTTACTAAAATCATTTTTTTGCCCCAAAAACCAGCAGTAAAAATCCAGACAGATTTCCAACCAATCCTTACCTCTTCCTTTTCTGGAAGCCCACCTATAAATGTTCAATTTCTGCCCAGGGAGAACCAGAGCTCCACTGTGAAAAAAAAAATCCCGAAAAAACCAGTCGCCTCCAGGCCACTTGTCCAAATATTAACATTTTTGAGAATAACTTCTCTTAATTATTTCATGAAAAACCTACTTTTAACAAACCATTTGTACCCTATTTTTCTGGAACATCCCAGAAAGGCCCTTTATCCACCATCCGTGTTGCTGCACCCAGATTTCACACCAGCCCTCCAGGGTAGGTGACCTCACCAACACCTTCCCAACCCACCCCAGGCCACAGGAACACACTTGATATGCAGGGCCAAGAACTTACTGATCAGCTAATTAAAGCCTTGCCAGCCTAATCCAAGAATGATTATCACTGCAATTACAAGGATAGGAACATTTGTAGTGCAAAGCAGCCAATTTGCAACCACGTGGCACAATCACAATCCCTGCTGGCAAAACCTGCTGGCAGCTCCCCCTTTTCCTGGGATCTCCCTGTCTGGTTCTTGACCCACCTTCCTCACCAGGAGCCTTCTAACACTGATAATGGAATTTCTTCCTCTCCCTCCTGAGTCCACGTGGGTGATTTTTATAACTCTCTGAATGCTTTGCTTACTTGTTCTTCCCTCACTGATGTACAAATTCCACTGTATATGGCAGAGTTACTGGATGTTCTTGTTCTTTGTTATTCCTAAAATCAGCTTTATCCAGGTTACATCCCTTAACACCCAGTCATGGAAGATGTGGACAAGCAGCTCCCATCCTTTGTCCCACTCCCTCCAGGCCTCTGGAGCATCTCCTGCTCTGATCCCTCTGCTATAATCTTCTATTTTCGTGTGCTAATAAGTCATCAGCACAAGTTATTTGCACAACCATCCTCATTTCAGGGGTGCCACTGAACGATCCACTCCAGTAGAGATGCAGGGGGTAATTCAGAGAGAGCTGCTTTCATGTGTGAGACACAAGTTCCAGCACCTCTTGATATTTACTTTCCTTCTATTTTTTTGGCATTTCAAGGTATCCTTTTTCTTCACTTCAGATCACCCTCTGAACTTTTCAACCAACTGTAACTAACTTCTACTTGAATTTTTTTTTTTTAAAGAACTAAACCTAAACAACTCAGCCCACCCTCTCTGGGGCAAATTCTGCAGGGCCATCAGATTTGGGTTCCTTTATTCCTCTTCCCAAATGTTTGTTATTGCCCACTTTGGGTTTTGCTCCAGCTCCTGCAGTGATAAAGGAACAGAAAGTCCTGAAGGACTGGTATCTCCTCCATGTTTGACCAGGATTAACAGCTTCTCCTGAAAACTGGACTATGAATAAGTGATCACTATTTTTTTTTATGTTTCTCAGAGGTTAAAAAAAAACCTAATTAGGTTTCCCAATTTTTTCCCAGTCAAGTTTTCTCAGTTTTTACTGTGGGGAACGGACTAGGAGTGGCATTCAGGAACAGAAATCAGTGACTCCAGAGCAGCTCTCACCTCCTTGGGAGGTTCCTGCCCAAGCAGGGGGGTCTGGGGACCCACTGCCCAAACAGGATAGGCCTGGGGACCTCCTCAGGATCCCAAAAAAAGGGGCCAGTAACAGCACTGAGGGTAAAAACTGCCTGGAGTGGGAGACTGGGAAGAGCCTGCTCCCTCTCCCCCCTCCCACAACAAAACATAAATTGCATGTACAGTGTGCTGACCGAGCAAATTGCAGGGAAATCCATTCCTGCTGAGTTTCTCCTCCCCTCCACCCCCTGGGAAAGCAATCAAGCTTTATATCACCCTGGAGGCCTCGGGTAGGTCATGCAGAGCAGGGGCTGACTAATAACAGAGCCTTGAAAGCAAAATGCCCCTGCACTTCATTTCCTGGCCATCTGACTTAATTTTCAGGGTCCTTCAGCTGAAATGCTTTGCAGCTCCGAGGGACAGGAGGGTGTCATTACATTCCTTATCTTTAAAGACAGATATGATCTCCACAAGAGGGGAAGTTCTCTTTTACTGTAAGACCCATTTAACAACATAAATGCACTATGAGAATTTACCCAACAATATCTGTATCCCAGCATTCAGCACAAGCCCGTTAGACATCAGCATCATTCCCACCGTCATCTCTCTGATCCCCTCAAAGAAATGAAAGTGTCATCATTAACAGCCACGTTATGAGCTGACATCCTCCATAAAAGACAAATTCCTAAAGACTAATTCAGTTTGTTCCTCCCTGCTCACCTGCCTTGCCTCTCTGACCCACAGTCAAAGCTGAGGTTAAGGTTAGAAAGGGAAATTCATTACATTTTCTGAGTGTTTTGTACATACACACACATTGAGTCCTTGGGATACACCTTCCAAAGCTCAGCTTTTCAAGGTCAAAGCGCTAATCAGTCAAACTTTCCTTTGAGCTGCTTGCAGATTTTCCCGAGTCCTTGCAGGAATAAAGGAGTGCATTAAAATTCCAGCCCATATTTGGTTGAGAATACATGCCCAGCCTTCCAGAATCCCAGATTATCTGACTTCCTCAGTCTGTGCCTTGACTCCCAGTTGCTCAAGACAGACATCACAGGGAATCACAGAATCAGGGAATAGTTTGGGTTGGGAGGGACCACAGGGACACCTCCCACCAGCCCAGGTTGCTCCAAGCCCCGTCCAACCTGGCCTGGGACACTCCCAGGGATCCAGGGGCAGCCACAGCTTCTCTGGGCACCCCACCCTCACAGCAAGAAACCTCTTCCCTCTAACATGGAGGGAATATTTACACCAGATTTCCATCGGTGCAGCTTAAGCCATTCCTTCAAAACTTTTTCTTGCTCTCCTTAATGATTCTTTAATACCTGATTAAGACAGGCTGATATGAAGGAATATCCTTGTGCTTTTCCAAACCATCCCACAATCCTATAAACCCACGTTGTTATTAGCTGCACTGTTCCCTCTCTACCTCCTGGCAGTTAATGTTGTCTCCCCCAGGTAGAGCCAAACTGCAAATAAAGAGGAACATAAAAATGCCCAAGCCCCATCCATCACCAAAGGCAGAGCTTGGCACCCCTTGTTGCTGGAATTTACAGACTGCTTTTTAGTTTTATCATTTTATCTCCCTTTAATGGTAAAAATCAGCTAATCCTGGGTGGCATCATCTGAAACCTGCAAACAGAGGCAGACACTAAGTCATTCCTAAGGCACTGAGGCACAAATCCCTGCTGGAAGAAGCAGCAGCAGTTAACTCCTTCCACTCCTGCTCCTCTTCAAGGACCTCAGGCAGGCTGCAAAATGGTTATTTATCTGGTTAGCACCACTAATTATTCTGCAATACCCCCCCTTTAAAGGTAGAGAGTGGCCCAGAGGCACTTAATTAGTCAGTGAAGTCCATCAAGGTTTAGAGCAGGGGAAGGTGAAGTTTTTTGATGAGAAGGCTCAGACTGGAGGGCTCAGACACTGCAGGCACAGGGCAGGGAGGTTCATTTTAAGCTGAAACACCCCCCTGCCATCCCACCTGTGGTTCCACAGAGCTCCTTCATCTGCATTCCTCAGATAACACTCCCAAGAGCACTCAACAGGAAGGAACTAAGGAATGAGTTTTCATCCAAATGTTAAGGCAGGATCTCAAGGGAAAGCCACCACCACCTGCTCAGGTTTCTCTCCACATGCCAAGGGGGCTGGCAGACCCTCCTGTAAAACCCTCCAACAGGTACCATGCTGGGAAATCTGCTTTCCTGAGAACAACAACAAAGGAACAGGAATTCATTGTCTTAACCACTTCCTGAAACTTTAATCAGTTGTGTAAGAGTCTGGAGGAATGAAAAGAAAGGCAGTGGAGAGCTGCACCTGTGCTTCTGTGAGTTCATGGGAAGGATGCTGAATGCCATCCTTTGATATTTTCACATCAGACTTCCCTCTCCCTAAAGGGGATGGTGGGTTTGTCTGGAAAATCTGGCATGGGCTAATCACAGGGAATAAAAAAACCCTCTGAAAAAAATAATAATCAACAGTAAAACATCAACAAAAAGTAAGTAGACAAACATGATCTGACCCAAAACTTTAGATCCTGTTTCAGCTCCCAAATGTGGGGTTCCCAGGGGCAGCTTTGGAACTGGACTCAGAGAGGAGTGTTCCGAGCTCTGCTTTCAGCCACGTCCCCTTCCCCCCTGCACTGCACCTACTCTGATTATTTCCTGGAGCAGGGAATGTGGAAAACACGAGCTCCCAGCCCGGCAGGAGGAGCAGCCAAGAGGTGGCGCCCCGAAACCAGCAGATGCTGCCCGTGGGACTGGTTTAAACTGGGGGGACCGCCCAGGAGCAGGTGGAGACGGGAGATGACAACCTGGTAAACCATGAAAAGAGGAGCAGCCCTTGCCAGCCTCGATTCCCGGCTTTCCCAGCTCCTCGTCCTCCAAGCACCTGCAGCTCAGGTGCTGCAGCCTTGACCAGCCCAAATAACCCTTTTGTTCTTTCCCCACATCCCTGTTGGTTAATTTATTCAAGACAGACCCTTGGCTTCTCCCACTGGCCCCAGCTTCAGTTTTATACACCCTTTACAAGAACATCTGGACCCAGGAAATGCAACATTCCGTAGCAAAAAAAAATTCCTATCACGTTTTCAGCCCCTTTTCCAGTTTCATTAAGCTGGAATTTCTCAGCTTTAAAGTGAGAATTGAAGATACAATATTCACACTTTGAGCACAAACTACTCAATGGAGAAAAACCTTCTAGTGTATAAATTATAAAGCTAAAAAAACCCAAAGTGCAAGACTGTCGTGTCTTGATCTTTCATGATACAAACACAAGCTGATGCTCAACAATACATTGAAACAGGAGAAGAAAAAAAAAAGAGAATGAGGGGAGATAATGGTTAAAATTAGTCCATGAAATTCACTGTCAAGAGATTTCACTGAGGACAAGACATTATAAGCATTTAAAAACAGATCTTTACAAACAAACACAATGTTTGCAGCATTTTGAGAGATTGATAAGCCAGTTCCTCAGAGAACCCAGTCACTGACAGAGAGCTGAGACTGACAGAGCTGGAAAAAAAGGATACAAAAATATATAACTGAAAGATATATTTTTATATATATATTAGGTAATAGAAAGATAATATAGGCTGATTTTTCTAGAGCTGATGTATTAAAGCTTTTCTGAATGCAAATGAAGGATACATCAAGCTTAACCCCAATTAGCAGCAAGGAAAACATCCTGTATATCCACCCCATGGTTTTATCAAGGGAAAGGAGCTGAAGATGAAGTGATCTTTTAGTAACTTTATTAAATGGCATTTGCCTACATCTGTAGCCTGACCAGCCTGGACTAGTGGATTCCATGATTCCTCAGAGCTGTCAGGAAAAAATGGGGGTGAACACTGCCAATATTTAAAGGTATTTTGAGAAACCTCCGAGATTCCATCCTGCCCTGAACACAGCGGACCCTCCTCTGTCTCCTGAAGAGGGAAAGAGAGCCCTGGAGGTTCCACACTCTGGAATTCACGCTGTATCCACCTGCTGTAAAGCCCTGCTCCATCTGCAGCGCTGCAAGTGCTTTAATTAAACCATTTTCACGACCCGACAGCAAGACAACAGAGCAGCCACGCCAAACCCAGGCAGGCAGCATTTCCTCTGCACACCCTCCCTGCCAGGCCCACGGGTTGCTTTCCAACCTGCTGCTCAGGCTTCTCCCCTGCCTGCACGGGGCACAAATGTTCCCCTCTGTCCCCCCTTGAGTTGCTCTCTCCCCTGAGCAGCAGGGTGGCACAGGCTCCAAGCCAGCTCAGGTGTGAGCACAGCCAGTCTGCCAGCAAGGTGCTGACTGAACTGGAAACTCTGCAAAGGGGGGAAGATATTTATTCTCCCCGTGCAGCTTAACAATAGGCTTGAATTATTTCGCTTGAAAAGAGAGCTTTTCATGCATATATTAATACAGCCAAAGCCTATTCCATTCCCTTACTCCTTATAGCACTTTTTTTCTTTTTTGACTGATGTCTGAAGTCACCTCCAGCTGCCTTTGCAATTTGCTTGATCTGCTTACTAGAGAGCAACAATCAGTGGGAATCTCTGCCACTTTCTGTGTCTCCCACATTTTTCTCCTAAGCATAAATTACTTCAGGAGAGCCCTCTCCATCTTCTCCCTAAGATTGTTCAAGCACAGGAAAATTAACCTCTTACCCAACCCAGTGCGTGCTCTGTATTTATTTACACCGTTTATTGTGAGTGCCAAGCACTGGAACAGATCAACAAATTTCCTCAAATTGCTCCCAAAAATGCCATTTGAATTTAAACACTGCTAGAATGAAAAGCCTGTACAGGGCCTGGAATGACACGTTCCCTCCAGTGCCTAATGTGTTCAAACTCCTACCAAGGATATGGAATTAAGACTTGCCAGAAGCAGAATTTAAAGTTACTGGTTTTTTTCACCGACAAAACTTCCTCTGGAATCTTTTTTTGCTTTTTGCATCGAAGAAAAATATCCTCTATCAATTCTCAAACAAGGAAGCGTCAAACTAATTGTTCAAATTTTCCACCCTTACAAATTCATGACCTCTGGAGATATTTCAGGTAGGTTTGAGACAGTTCTGAAAGGTTCCCTAAATTCCCAAACAATATGGCTTCATGTGGTGAATTGCAAAACAAATTTATCTACCAGTTGGAGAGAGGTGATTTGGGATAAAAATACAGACCCTGGTGCAATTGTCTTTAATCAGAATCCAGATGGATATGAGCCACAGCCTGATACAACATTTTAGTTGTCTTCCAGCCTCAGGACTTTGTGATTTGTTGTCAGGAAGGCAAAATAAAGCAGGTAACTATTACAAGAGAACTTGTGAAATAATCACAGCCTTACTCACGTGGGTAAATATTAACCAAGAAGGAACTAAAAGTTTGTTTAGTTCTGGGTTAAAGACTCAAAACAATGGGGGCTAATTGGTGTTCCAGGGTGGCTGAAGGATCAAGGAGCTTGGAAGTGCCACCAGCCAGGAAAAAGGGGACTTTCATCAGTGTTTTGATGGATGTGCAGCTCTTAGGGATGGATGTCTTTGGCAATGAGAGGGGAAGCTCATCCAGTCCCACCCCCTGCCCTGGGCAGGGACACCTTCCACCAGCCCAGGGTGCTCCACCAGTCCCCATCCAGCCTGGCCTGGGACACTCCCAGGGATCCAGGGGCAGCCACAGCTTCTCTGGGCACCCTGTGCCAGGGCTCTTCCCTCATCCCTGCACCTGTGGGACTCCCCTGACTAGGGCATTCTGACAAAGTAGATATTTAATCTGAAATTTTCACTTGCTGCTTACAAAGTGCAAAAAGCCCCAGAAGCCCAAGAGGTGGTGTGTGCAACCTCGTGGCCTTCACAGGTTTTGAAGCAGGGGAAATAAATGTGGGAGATGAGAGTGAGCAAGTTTAGGAAATGGTGGCAGGGATTTCTGAGATCAAACCTTCCATCACATTATCAGTGCCTGTAAATAATCTACACTACATCTGAACTGACCTCTAAAATAGCAAACAATAGATCTTACCTAGTGGAAAGTGTCCCTGCCCAAAGCAGGGGACTGGAATGAGATGAGCTTTAAGGTCCCTCCCAGCCCAAACCCTTCTGTGATTTTTAGGGATGACTGTGGGGAATGCCAACAGCAGTACTGAAGTAGAGCCCACACAGAAAGCATTGCCCAAACCCCACAAAAAGCAGAGTTCTCTGCTGTTAAATCTGACATATAATGAATGTTTTGTTTAGTCTGTCCCTTTTAATCAACAACTGCTCTAAAGATATGTATATTTATATTGCATATAAAATCCTTACACGTCAAAATTAAGTCCAAGTACAGAGTCTCCTTTTCTTTCTTGCCTACTTAGACCAGAGTGATACATAATTTATAAACTATTTATCTTATTTCTTTAGGTCTTTACAGCTGAAAATACCTACGGGCAAGAAAACACGAAGGCTCAGAGCAAATACCAGGGACATGTGAGGATCCCACACTGCAGTGTCCAACCACAGGGCCAAGGTCACTCTCCTGGGCAGACACTGCCTTACTGTAATTCCTGCTTGGTTTGTCAGCACAGAAAAGCATTGAAAATCTGAATTTTCCTACCTTTAGGAGCAGAGGGTAATTTTCTTTCTGTTTTCCCACGCTGTTGTCCTTGCTCGTTGTGTGAGCTACAGGATGGCACGGGGCTGTGTAGGCACAGAACCTCTAGGGACTGAGTGGACTGGCATGTAAATCACTTAGCAATTAACCACGAATTAACAAACTTAGGGTCTTGGAACAGCAGAAGCAGGTTAAGCTCAGAGGCTCAGGGCATGGAGGCACTGGCAGTGTCTTCTCCATGTTTGCCTTTACCTTACCTTGAGAATGCTAAAAACCCAAAGCTGCTCAACAGTTCATTCATTACTGTCCTGTATCCATACACAGAATTATACTGCAAGAAGAAGTGAGTAGACTTACAATTATTTTTACTGCATTACCTGGGAAAAGTAGAGAAACAGAAAAGTAAAGTTTCGGGGGTAAGATTGATGAAAAAAAATCCAGTGACAAATTGGCAGCCACTCACTGCTTTAAAGGAAGACTGAAACCTGTTCAGTTCTGCAGGTCAGTAACTTCTGTCCCAAGGTTAATTAGCCTTTTTGCAGCTTGATGGGCTGATTGTGTGGTGGCTGGTCCTGGAGCCACCATTTGGTCACAGCTGGGGGACAACCAGCTCAGAGGTTTTCATGTCCTGCAAAAGATGTGTTTGTGCATCCAGGAGGAATCTCAGGATGAATCCTCATTTAGTGAGCTCATACATCACAGCATTCAGCACCTGGGGAAGGGCTTGAGCGTCTCTGTGGGCTGGGGGAGGTTTGAACTTGCCCAGGTTTTAACAGAGCAGCTCACTGATCCCTGGGATTGCCCTTCCTGCTCCGGATTCCATCGCTCTGCTAACACCCACCAGCCTCCAGGAGCAAGGGGGAATGGGGTGGGATGGGAACACCCGAAGAACCCAAGCATTAGGAAGCCACTTGAGCACTGTTTCTTCCTTCTCCTGGGAGACAAAGCCGGATTTTCAATTATTTTTATTTTTCCTAGGCAACCCGTGTTTATTTAGATGCCAAAACACCATCGCTTGGCTCTTACCTGTGGATGAAATTTTGTGTTTTGCAAGAGTTTTTTCCTTGGTGTCCCACCACACAGGAAACTGGGAAAACATGAGTAAAGGCATTTTCCACTACAAGGATTTGCCATCAGAAAACTGTGATTCAGTAGCATCCTTTAAGCCAACACGGTTTTGTTAAGTGCATCTTACAACATCTGAGCAATCATGAAAAGCCTTTTCAATGCAGTTGAATCCTTCAATCTGACGTTTATTCCATTACACAGCAGAGCAGAAGAGTTTGCTTTCATGACACAATTGCAGGGATTTTACAGTGGAGTAAAACGTTAACACTTCACCAAACTGAGCTGGTTAGACCCGGTCCAACTACGGGGCTCTGATTCCTCGTTCTGATTTGAAAGGAAACCAAATTTAAAATGGCAAATTCTCTTCAAGTCCACATGCAAGGCTCAAGTTGACAACCTTCCTGTGCACTCTGTGTGTGTTTGTCCAGCTCAGCCACCACTATTTTTGCAAGAGGAGCTTCGGCCTCCCAGCCACACGCACGGAAGGAGCCGCTGGGTTTACATCTTGCCTTTTGGGGCATCCCCTCCTTCCTGGTAACCTCTGTTTAAGAAATAAAACAGTGTCTGGTGGGTGCTGTTTGGATGACGTGTGTTTTCCTTGTTGACCAGGTCACGATGGTTAACCAGGAAAAGGAACCCACCCCCTGTCCCTTAATCCCTCTCTGAGCCTTCACGTCAGGCTCCAAAATGGAGCACCAGCTCCTGGGATTTATTTGATTTCAATCAGATCCACCAACATTAGATTAGATACTGGGAAGGAAATGTTCCCTGGGAGGGTGGGGAGGCCCTGGCACAGGTTGCAAAAATACCTGTATTCTTCACCTGTAGGATTTGATTCCTGTATTTTAACCAGATTCCACATAATTACACCAAAACACCCTGATTTTGATGATTCCATGATCCAGTGGTGATTCAAAAACACGAGAAAAGGAAGTGACTAATAAAGACACAAGAGAGGATTTCAGATGTCAAATTATTTTCTCGTTTCTCTTCTGGCAGCCCTTGTCACACACTGCCTGAAAACAGAGACAGAAAAGACACACACAGGTGACAACAGGGAAAGTCCTGCGATCTGGTGAGGTAATGAAACCTTGAAATAAATTTCTTCACCTAAAAGTGGGAGGGAAATGTTGCTTTAAACAGGTTGTTAAAAGAGGCTTGAAGCTTGAGAGTTTAATCAGTATTACTGAATTCTGGACTTCTGCAAGTACAAAAAAAAAGCATCAGTTCAAAACAGGGAGAGGTTACTGGAGGCAAAACTACTTAACTGGTGTTTTCCACCAGCTTTATTGGACCGAGGGGAATGTGCTCACACTGCCCAGGCTGCCAGGGGCTGATCCTCCCCAGCTCCCTCCTCAGCTCTGAGAGCCAGGGTGGGACGTCAAAAACAAGCTTTGGGGACTGCCCAGGGCACAGGTCTCATTTTGGGTTCAAACCTCCCTCTTTTCAGCCTCTGCTCCTGCCACATCCCTCGCCCCACCACACAATCCACTGGCTAACAAGTCATGGTTCACAGCCAGCAGGGAGAGCCCCGGGGCTATGGATGGGCAGAGGGACCTTCATATCCAAACCCAGGACAGTCTGTGTCTGTCAGGATTAGATAAACAGGGTCTGACCATCACACAAAAATGTCCTGGAGCAAACCCCAGGGGTTTAATAAAACGAGACCAGAAGGAATTGGCACTGAATCCACAGCTGCAAAGCATCAGCGTTGCTGCTTCCCAAACACGCCGGCAAAACGCTCCACCCGCTTGCTTTGAAAGTCGTCACGTTGGTTCCGGTCCGTGATTTCCAGCACACGCCCTGAGCCGAACGTCTGGAATGAGTTAAGCACAAGGGGGATGCAGAAGGTGCCTCTTCCTCGTCTCCAGCACTTACTGACTTGCCTTACACAAGCCCCATCCCCTGCAGTCATCCCCAGCCATCTGTCCTCGCCATTCCATCCAAAAAAAACCAAACCAAAACAAAACAAAACAAAAAAATGAATGGGGAACGGAAATAAAGCTGAATTACACAATGACAACAAACTGTAGAATCACAGAAACATGGAATGGTTTGGGTTGGAAGGAACCTTAAAGATCATCCCATTCCAGCCCCTGCCATGGGCAGGGACACCTTCCACTAGCTCAGGTTGCTCCAAGCCCCGTCCAGCCTGGCCTGGGACATTTCCAGGTCTGTCAGATGCAGCCTCGGTGATGTCGTTTGTTCTGCACTGGCAGAAGTTACAGGTTCACACTCAAAGTAAGATCAGAGCTGCCTATTTCTCCCTGCTCACTTTTGACTTGGCTAAAAATATACATCTGGATGAGAATTTGATGGAAACAACAAAAGCCAAAATCACTTTGTAGTTCTCAGGTTTCTGTGACCAGTTTGGCCACAGCCTTCAAGGAGGATGCACTGGGAGAGCCTTTTTCTGATTAAAGGCAAAAGTACAAAGTTGGGTTGTGTTAAGTTCCCTGAGGTTTCTCTGGCAGGTCTTGGGAAGGCCTCAGGAATGGGGCTGCTGACTCCAGGTGAAGGTGGAACCACGGAGAAGCCCCAAGGATCGCAGAACGGTCCCCACACTGTGCAGACATCAGACACCCCTCCCACCCAGGGGCCTCATCACAGCGGGGTTCCCCTTAGAGCCCCTCATTTGCCCCCACCCATTCTGGGAGCCAGCTGTGTTTGTGTCAGCCCTGGGATCCAGGTCTATCCTCTCCCACCAGGATCTCCCCCAGCTCGTGGCTGCCTGCTTTGGCACTTCTATTCCCAAACATTTCCCGATAAAACCTGGAGACCAGGGCTCTTTCAGCTCGGCCTTTTGCCGCCAAATTTCTGCTCGAGCCAAGTCTGTGGGGCTTAAATGGCCACATAAGGAATTCCTGTTCCTGCTGCATCCCATCTTGTGGGTTGTGGTTTGTCCAAAGGTTACGGACTCCCCTTCCTTGGCACGCGAGGCAGCGTCGTGTTTGTGTTGCCATGGGGAATTCCTGACAGCCTCTCCTCTTCACCTCTCGTGAGAAGGGCTGGTGGATGCAACTTAATGGGATGAGTCACATCCCTACCCAAACCTGTCCCAGAGAGTGCCACGGCAGTAAGAGTGATGGGGGGGAGGATTTACGGCTTCAGGAAACATCGACACGGCTGTGCTTTGAGAGAGCAGAGCAAACACAAGTCATGTCAATAAAAGTGCTTCTTTCACTTGGCAGTTCATGAATTGCAGGAGTCTCTATAACATAGAGGAAGTAAAATTTTTCACTTTTTAAATTCTATTTTCGGGGTAAATATAAAACCCAACCGAAACTCATAGCCCACTTTACAGTCCAAGTGTCCAAGAAGACACCTGGGAGACGCTGCGGAACTATTATCTTTCCACCCCAAATGTGAAGCAAAGACCCACACAAAAGGAGGGGGGGGAGGATTATCCTTTTTTGGTAGCTAAAGAAGGAGAATGAACAGGAAGCTGTGGAAAAACTGAGTTTTATGGCACATTGGATCTAAGTTCTTCGTGCTTATCTTTTGAGACTAAGTAAAAAAAGCTCTGGAGACATTATTGAATTCACAATCCTTCTGGGACAGGAATTGTTCCTGATCAATGATAACTAAAAAATTCAGTAACTGAGCAAGAAAAATGACAAACACTGTGAGCCCTTCCACAAACTGCTCTCTCCTATTGCCTTGGAATGGTATCACCCTCTGAAATCCCAGCTTATCCCAGCAACAAAATAAATCAGCATCCACAGAGAAGCAGGAACTGACTGGTTAAGTTTCATCCCACAGATAAAACATGCCCAGGGGAATGAGGAAGAGCATTGGCTGTGGAACCATTCCCTGCCAGTCTCTAAACCCACCTTTTACTGCCTCCTAGGGAACCTACCCTTTGGCTGGATAAAAATACTGCAGGAATAAGCCAGATGAACCAAGGATTGAAGGGAGGGAAACAGGAAATGAAGGACTAACTTTCTAGGCCAAGGGAAAACTCTTTGTGTTTGGTTTCACACCATGTGTCAGAAGAGGTTTTTCCCTGCATTATTCCTCTCCTTTCACATTATTTTTAATATAAAAGTATGGCTAAGGCTGTAAGCCCCAGTATTCTGTTCTGCTGAAGAACAAAATAAGAACCCTTTTCTAAGTTTCTGATCATGCAGAGATGCGTTTTTCCATTTGAAATTTATGGATGCAGATTTAACAGAGGCTTGCTTTTTTTTATTTTTTTTTTTTCCCAGACTGCAGTGAAATCACAGCTATGAATTTACGAAGAAGTTCTGGAGAGCCCAAACCACTTCTAATGTCTGAAAAATCCCAGAATCCCAGAGTGGTTTGGGTTGGAAAGGACCTTAAGGCCCACCCAGTCCCACCCCCTGCCCTGGGCAGGGACACCTTCCACCAGCCCAGGTTGCTCCAAGCCCCGTCCAACCTGGCCTTGGACACTTCCAGGGATCCAGGGGCAGCCACAGCTTCTCTGGGCAAACCTCAGAATTAGGGATTGTAATGGTTTCAGCAGGGAAGGGGGGCTCTGGCAGACGGGCAAAGGGGGAACCCCCACACCAGCAGCCCCAGGAGGTCCCAGCAGTGGCAGGGGATCAGGCGGTTGGTGCACACAGAGACACTGTCACCCCTCCCCAGGCATCCCAGGACACCAGTTTGGATGTACCTGCAAACCCACAGCAGTACGTGCTCCTGCTTCTCAGGGACCGGAATGAGCCACTGGCTCCAAAGGGGCCTGGAGGAACTTCCCTTCTTCCCCTGCGTTTGAAGAAATCCAAGATTAGAGGCAGAAAAGACCCACCAGCCACCACCCCCAGTATCAGCCTGCCCCCACCGCCCAGCTGTTCCACGTCTCTTCACAGTAGCAGAGCAAATACCACAGAAATTACCAAAATAAACTGGCTGAAAACAGCAGGTGGCAAATATAGTTTTATTTGTTGTCGTCCGGTAACAGTGTGATAATACAAACTGTATAAAGCATGATAAAACTCCTCCATGAAATAGAGCAGGTAGATATTATAAAATAAAAAATACAAATATTACATTACCAAAGGGAAATATAACATTAAAAAGAAAATATTACAATAATGTAATGGTACCAGTTCCTTCCTGTATTCCAAAATTCATGGAAAAACGTTTAAATTATGCAGCCCTAGGATAAGTTACTTTCATTTTCTCGCTTGATTTTAAACGTGCACCAAGTCAAACAGAAATAAAACCCATTGATCAATGCAGAAAATGTTATTTAATCACATGACATTTCATGTAGACTTGGAGCAACCTGGGATAGTGGAAGTGTCCCTGCCCATGACAAGGGGTGGAACAAGATGAGCTTTAAGGTCACCCAGTCCAAACCATTCCGGGATTCTGTGATGCAGTGGCTGTTAAAATAAATGCATTTTAATTACCTCCCTTCCCATGGATTCACAGATTTTAGCAATTGAAGTCTTTGGAGATGCCACTGCATTTTCTGTGCGTTTGCAGAGTTACCTCAGTACTTGCTGAGATGGGAATGAAATAATCTGTGGCTCTGCACCATCTTTCCTTATTTAAAGGACTCAAAAATACTATTTCAAATAACTCTTAAGACATGAACTACTTCATAGTCTTACCTGGGCACATTTTATCCATCCCCAGTAAACATTCCCACTGTCCCTGTGCAGAAATGTGATGGTTCAATCATGGTCAAATGCAAAAAAAATCGCTGTCAAAAAGCACTGTCAAGTTATGTACGAACACTATGGTCAGAAATACACAAACTAACAATAATTTAACACACAGGTGCCAGTAGCTCAAGGATTCAAGAAATGTAATTTGGAGGATCAAAAGAGAACAAGAAAATGTAAGAGGTCTGGGGTTTTGCTGAGTGGTACAGATGTTCTTAAACAGTAGAAGAGTGGATTTCAATCTTATTTTTTTCTGATCCCATCTTCCCTTTCAAGCTATGCCCAGTTTACACCAACCAATAATCAATTACCCCCCAAAAGAAACCAGCGCTTACAGTTTTGTAAGAAAAAAGAAAAGACACTGAAAGCGGTGATCTCAAAAACCCCCTCGCTGCAGAGTTCTTAAAATCGGGATCTCAGCGTACTGAAATGTTTTTAGTTTATTAAAAAAAAAAAAAAAAAAAAAAAAAAAGGCAGTACAAAACGACACTGAAACTTGCGAAGTTCCCGAGAGGACACGCTCGGGAGCGGGTGAGGAGCAGCTGGAGTGGCTGGGGCTGCAGCTGCAGGCACGGGAGCAGGAGCCAGGCACGGCCTCTACGCGTGGTTGTTGTTGAGGTGGCTCTTGTTGAAGAACCTGCGGGCCTCCACACTGCTGAGGGACACGGAGCAGCGCGACGGGTTCTCCTTCCTGTATGCGATGCTGTCCACCACGGCCTCCCTGATCACCTGCACGCAGGGAGACACCCTAGTCACCCACTGCCCCGAGAAACGGCCGTAAAAAACGGCCCCGAGAAACAGCCCCAAATAACGGCCCCGAGAAACGGC